>NC_060285.1:22757112-22831021 GCF_021613505.1 Equus quagga
GGTGGTCAGTTACATGAGGTTGCCAGACAGTAAACAACTGAAGTTCTTGCCTCTGGCATTGATTAAGAGTTTCTAGAGACAAGGCCATCCCCCTTCTTCCTGGCACAGAGAGGGAGGCATCTTCAGAGATAGAGGTTTCCCTTAGAAATGTAAATGTTTCCCAACAAAGGGGCAAGCAATTTCCACTCCTTGGAGCCTGCCTCTCATCTGTAGTTTTAAAATTAACCAGCCTAAAAATCCTCATCATAAACTGTTTTAAAATTAACCAGCCTAAAAATCCTCATCATATACATTGCCAAGTTTTTTAGCTGTTCCAGATTGGAGGGTAAATCTGGTCCCTGATATTACGTCTTGGCCAGAAACTGGAGACCACTCATTGAGAATCACTGGCCTACTGATTAAAAGCATGAGTTCCAGAACCTGGCCACCTGGGTTTCATTATGCTTTTGCAACTTAATAGCTATATAACCTTGGGCAAGTTAATTAGCCTCAGTTTTAGTTATTTTCACTCAGTTTCCTGACTTTTAAAATGAGGGTAATAATAGTATTCCATAGGATTGTTGTGATCCTTAAATAAATTAATACAGGAGATGTGCTTAAAATAGTCTGGCGCCAATATATGTTAGGTAATATTGTTATTATCAAAATAGTAAAGGTTATCAAATTATTTAAAATATTAGATAAATTAGAAATTTTATTCAAGACACAAAACCATAAGGTAGTGAGAAATAATTTTCTTAGCTAAAATAGCACTTATTACTTCATATAGCTTCTTTAATTAATTCACTCAGAAAATTTAAAACAAGTTACATATTAATTACTATTTCCATCATAATTTATACAAGTATTGTGGTCTGAAATGTATCCCTCCAAAATTCATATGTTGAAGTCCTAACCCCCAGTAGCTCAGAATGTGACTATATTTGGAGACAGGGTCTTTAAAGAGGTAACTAAATTAAAGTAAGGTCTTTAAGGTGGGCCATAGTCCATTATGGCCAGTGTCCTTCTACGAAGAGGAAATTAGGACACAGACATGCACAGAGGAAAGACCATCTGAAGACACAGGGAGAAGATGGCCACCTACAAGCCAGGCAGAGAGTCCTCAGAAGAAACCAACCCTGCTGACACCTTGATCTCAGACTTCCAGCCAATAGAAATGTGAGAAAATAAATTTATGTTGTCTGTGATACTTGGTAAATGGCAGCTCTATCAAGCTAATACAACAAATATCCCTAGTAACTAAAACTTGACATTAATAAGGCCACAAATTATGACCTTCATGATCTCCTGTCATCCTTGTATTATAGAGCAAGTGTTTAAGCCTCACTGAACTTCTGTTTCTTTATACCTATAATGAGGATAAATAAAAGTAAGTGCCTATGTGATAGGATTCTGTGGGAATGCACTGATATATATATAATTATATATTATATATGTTAATTACATATATATAAACTCTTTAAAAATAGGATAATTATGTAAAATTAAAGTATTAGAATACTTTAATTGTGATGTAATATTAATAAATTAGTTTTATATAAGAAGTATTTCATAATTGAAAACCAATATTATTTCAATATAATTATAACTTTGCTATTTCAAATAATGTTCCTATGAATAGGGCTAAAATGAATATGCTAGGCCTCCATTAGGAAGATTAAATATCATTTTATATATAATTAGCAATGTATTTATTTCACAGGGCAAATTAATGAGGTAAAATTAATGTTAATCAGATTTTTTAATAAAGTCAAAAGTATTCTATAATTCACAGCTTTATCCTGCACAATATTCATCACTTTGCTTTCAGCACTTAGCCAAAGAAATGACTCTTTAATTACAAAAATATATCATAAATGAAGAATAAAATCTTCCCTGCAGCTCACTGTTTCCTTGGAATATTTTAGAAAGCCACTTGCGTTCATCTGTTCAGAAAGAAACAAAGAACTCATTTGATTAAGTTCCAAGCAGCAAGAAAGGCCAGTGACAGTGACGGCTGATAACTATTTGGAAAGGTGAGCGCAGAGGAAATGCCATCAGCATGACCTATGGGGTAGAGGGACATTTCAAAAGAAACTAACTACAAAGAACCAGCCTTTTCTATTGCTCATCGATAACTCCCGAGGGTGATGACAAGCAAATCAAAAGACCTCAGCAACCATGTTTCTTCCACATTTTGAAGATGGGGGAAAGAAACAAACACTTAAAAATATCTTCTGTGTACAAACATATTATACCAAAGTCCTCAAAACAAGTCAAAGAGAGACATTTCCTCACAGCCTTACAAAGATTTTGTAGATGAAGTAGAAATTCAGAGGCTATTTGAAAGAAGAAGGAAGAAAAGACAAATACAAGACAGACAAGATCCTTACTCATGGAGCTTTCGTTCCAGTAAAGAGAAACAGAGGAAAAGCAGGTAAATGAATTGACGAGAAGATTTCAGATACAGATAAGCATTGTGAATAAAAGTAAACAGGCTAATGGACTCTGGTAGAGGTGGAGCGCTAGTTCAGCTGGGTCATCAAGGAAGTTCTCTTTAAGGAGGGTGTGTTTGATCTGAGCTCTGAATGATAACAAAGGAGCCAGCCTTGCCAAGATTTGGAGGAAGAGCATTCCAGACAGAGGGTACAGCAAATGTAAAGGCCTTGAGCTAGGAACAAGCATGACATTTTGAGGAACAGAAAGAAAGTCAGTATGACTAGAGTTTGGAGAGTGTCAGGAAGATAAGTGCAGAATGGTGAGCGGGAGCCAGATCACGCAGGTAGATCTTGTCCATCAGTTTAAAACTATCTGTCCTATAACCTACCCCTGGCCCATGCTCCATGACCTCTGTAGCCTGCCATCCATCAGTCACTTTGTATACACTACCTTCCATTCTTATCTTTTTACATAAAATATTCTCTTTTCCCAACCAAATTGTAAGTTCTCTAACAGCAAGACTGGACGTTCTTATGTATGGATCCCGCAATGCTTTGTTTTGTTTATAAGTGTGTGTGAATATATACCATGTAGACAATATATACTAGTGTTTTCGAATTTAAGCTCTAGAACCAAACTGCCTAGAATCGAAGTCTGGATTCTATTACTTACTAGCTATGTGACTCAAGCGAGTCAACTTCCCAGTGACTTGGTTTTCTCATCAGTAGAAGGGAGGAATAACTGTACCTGCCTCATAGGGTGATTGTGAGGATTAAATAGGTTACCAGATTATATAGCACTTAGAACATTTAAAGATGAAAGGTAAAGTGTCTGAGATGAAAACTACACCAGCAACAAACCAGCAATGAACTATGAATCAGCAATTCAACACCTATGGATATAACCTGATTGTCTTGCATATATGCACCAGAAACTTGTACAGGAATTTTCATGGCTGTGTAAAACTGAAAGTCCAAGGTCCGTCAACAGTACAATAGACATATTGTGTATATTCATACAAAAGAATTCCATACAGCAATGAAAATGGACAAACTAAGCTTACACACAACAATATGAATGAACCTCAGGAATATAATGTGATGCAAACAAAATTGTAAAAGAACATAAACAACTGATTCCATTTATACTAGTTTCTTACATTCAAAAATATGCAAAAACTAGCAATATATTTACAGAGACAAGCATAGGTGATAAAACTATCAAGAAAAGGAAAAGGATAAATGAAAACAAAACTCAGGGGAGTAGTTACCTCTAAGAGAGAGGGAAGGGATGGGATCAGGGAAGGGCACACAGAGGACATCAGAGATAACGATAATGTCCTTTTCTTGCACTGGTGGTGGGTGCACAGGCGATCATTGTATTATCAGTACTTTCACTGCTCAAAGGATAGTCTGTAGAGCAAAGAACATTGACATCCCTCGGGATTTTGTTAGAAATGCAGAAACAGACCCCACTCTAGACTCCCTAAATCAGAATCTGCATTTTCACAAGATCCCAGGTGATTTGTTTGCACATTAAAGTTTGAGAATCACCATAAAATTTAATATATTTTGCAAGTATCCTTTTGTATTATCTCAGTGTCTAGATCTTTTAAATGCCCAATTTCTTTTCCTTATAATTACCCTGTGCGCTTTAAAAAAGATATTTTTTACAAATCCCTAATGTAATTTCTATAGATGGAAAAAATACAATATCTGACATGAAAATTTTACTGTGTGGGATTAAGAGCAGATTAGACACTGTAAAGGAAAAGAGTCCATGAACTGGAAGACATAGCAATAGAAGCATCCAAAATGAAGTATATAGAAAAAAGAATGGTGAACAAAATTAACAGAGCCTCAAAGACCTGTGGAATAATATCAAGCAGTCTAACATATATATAATTTTTTCCAATTATACATATGGTAAAAAATGAGAGTGAGAGATTTGAGGAAATAATGGCCACCAAATTTTCTAAATTTGATATGAGAAATATAAACCCAGATCCTACAAACCCCAAGAAAGATAAACACACACATACACACACACACACACACACACACACACTCACAGTTCACACCAAGGCACAGCATAATCAAATCACTAAAAATCTAAAAGCATCCAGAAGAAAAAAAAAAGTTACATATAGAGGAACAAAGATAAAAAAAAATTCTGTAGGCTTCTTGTCAAAATCTGTGCAAACCACAGGACAGTGGTATAAACATCTTTAAAATTCTGAATGAGAAAAAATGCCAATTTATGTGCTATATCCAATAAATATATCCTTAAAAAAATTAAAGGGAAAGAAAATTTCTTCAGGCTAACAAATCTGTGATAACTCATTTCCAGCAGGCCTACACTGTTAGAAATATTAAAGGAAGTTCTGCTGTTGAAAAGAAAATGATACCAGATAGATAATCAAATCTACACAAAGAAATGAAAAGTGTTGGAAGTGATAAACATATATAGATAAGTATAAAATAATTTTTTCTCATTTAAAAAATTTTACTAGAGAGATACTTGGCTGTTTAAAGCAAAAATATTAACATTTCATGAGGTTTAACATACATTGAAGTAAAACGTATGATAACAATAGCCTGAAGGATAGGGAAATGGCATCACAACTGTTGTAAGAATCATATGTTACACATTAAATGGTATACTATTTGAACATAGACTGTAATGAGCTAAAAAGGCATATTGTAAACCTTAGGGCAACAGCTAAAAATAAATAAATAAAACAAAGTAGTATAGCCAATAAGCCAATGGTGGAGATAAAATGGAATACTAAAACAAATACTCTATTAATCCAAAATAAGGCAGAATCTGAGGGGGAAAGGAGCAAGAATAGATGTAACAAATAGAAAGATAATAGATTTAAATCAACTATATCAATAACTACATTGACTGTAAATTATAATACTGGATTTAAAAATTTTTTTAAAAACAATACCAAACTACATGCTGTCTATGCAAAATATCTACTTTAAATATAAAGATGTAGATGGATTAAAACAAATTGCACTATACTTTTCCTGGTATGGGAATTTAAGCTATTTATAGATATTTTATTTCTCTCCCATATACCATAATGTATCCTAGTTTGATGAGCTCATCAATTACAATTATATCATGAATATTATTGAATCTATATTAATTTCTTAATCATCAATCGCCAAGTTCTTTCTTAAGCTACCAATAATGTCCATTGACTATAGGTATGTGAAGAATAAACCGTTATTTCTGATATTTGAATTTTAGAGCAACAGAAATATTTTATTCTTATACTCAGAATCTTCAATCTCTACTGACCTAGAATATCCATTCAAGAATGGTATCTCAGGGGCCAGCCCAGTGGCCTAGTGGTTAAGTTCACATGCTCCACTTCAGTGGCCCAGGGTTTGTGGGTTCGGATCCTGGGCATGGACCTACACATCGCTCAACAAGACATGCTTTGGTGGCATCCCACATACAAAATAGGGGAAGATTGGCCCTGATGTTAGCTCGGGGCCAATCTTCCTCACCTGAAAATAGGAATGGTATTTTACTTTTCTCAAAGCATAGAGATTTTTTTTTTCTTCTGAGAGCCATTTTTTGGTATCAGATCTGACTGTTTTACTAATTATAGGCCAGGCTCTTTTTTATTTGATTTCTAAATGTGAAATCAGAGTTCAGTGATCACATCTCATAGAGTTTCCGTTATAATATGTGGCATTTAAGCACGTTGAAAGTGAAGCTTGCATTTTCATGCTTATATATGAATGGATAAATGCCTTCAGTTTTTCACAACTAAATTTAAACTTTCTGGAATCTTTGCCTTCAGAAAGTGCTAATCATATACCACAAAATGGCGCTGACTTCTACAGAAAATAACTCAGCCAAAGATGCTACGTTCCATCTTTGCAGTGAAATGCAGATTTCTCAAAAGATTAAATAAGATTTTCTTACTAAAATAATTTTGTTTTACATTTAGCACACAGAAAGCATACCAAAAATATTCTCTGAGCCACTGGAATTTTCAAGTATTAAAGCTGATCATTTTCATTCACTTTAAACTTTTGCCTCTCAGAATTTTTTTGTATGACAGTGAGTACATACCATGAATAGCCAATGATGCTGCCTCTTTTCTTGCATTATTTATTCCCATTGTATTACCACCAGCTAAAAATGCTTATACATGCTGACACATTTTCATTGATTAATTGTTTGAGAAATGTCAATATTTTCCTTCAACTTCTTTGTTCACTTCCTTATCATCCAACCTTGTCTTGACTTTGAAGCCCTTGTAAAAATGACATGAAAAGAAAATACCTAAGTCTAATAGCTAATTACTTCAAGGCAAAAGAAAAATAAGTGAATAAAAAGCCCTTAAATCTCAAACTACAAATGAGCAAACTTCCCAATTGAGAACATTTATCAATTCAAATTCTTCTATTATTTATCAAAATGAATATGATTTAGTATGTTCCTTTCTGTGCTTCCATTTTGATAATAATGTTTTCTTGAGCTGTGTATATTTTTTCACTAGTGAAATTTTGTGACACTTACATAAACTACATTCTCCAGTCTTTTTTTAATCAGAAATGTGTCTCCTGGACTCTTGAGTTTTCTTTCTTTTTTTTCTTTTTTTTTTTTTGAGGAAGATTAGCCCTGAGCTAACTGCTGCCAATCCTCCTCTTTTTGCTGAGGAAGACTGGCCCTGAGCTAACATCCATGCTCATCCTCCTCCACCTTATATGTGGGACGCCTACCACAGCATGGCATAACAAGTGGTGCCATGTCCGCACCCGGCATCCGAACCGGTGAACCCTGGACAGCCGAAGCAGAACGTGTGCGCTTAACTACTGTGCCAACGGGCCGGCCCCTGAGTTTTCTTTATGCAAGACTTCGTCACAGGGGCTTCTCTTCTCTCAGCACCTACGATTTCGTGGGTATATCCAATCAATAACTCTGTAATTGCAAAAGAAAAAGAGTGCCTAGCCAGGCTCAATTTTAGTCTCTTTTGTACATGCCCTCCTTTGACCCGAAAGCCCCCGCCTAGACAAGGTCCCTAAGGTAAATATCTTTCAGTAGAAAGGTCAACCTGGGCACCATCTCTTTGCTGCGTCTTCTGAAACCAAATGAAAACAATCCAGGGGACTCAAGTGGCTACTTTCCCAAAGACTTCCAGAAGTGTCTAGACTGGACTCAGCATGCCCAGTCGCAGTAACTAAGCTTCTGAGGAGTGCCATCTGAATTCATCCTGCCCTGCCACAACCCCGACCCCTCACCTGTGTCCCCCAGGCTGCTGCTTTGGGAATAGGTCCCTCAGCTCTAATTGAGCACCAGCCGATAGTGTAGCTTGCTTAATGTATTATTAACACGATATGAATATCAGATACATGGAGCATGTCAAATGTATTTCCTCCTTTATTTCTCATAGCTTCAGTTATTTTGCACTTTAGGCACACAGAAGTTGGCTAATCTACATTTGTTTTTAAAGTATCTGCCCTTCATTTATTTGTATGAAGAAGCAATTGTCAACAACATGCTTTGGAAGTAGGGTAGATTACTTAGCATGACCCCAGTGTGCACATGGTTTGGTGCGCAAACCTTCCCTCTCCTTCAGTCTTTGCCTCGGTCTACAAGCACCAGGTGATCTGGCCCCTGTCTACACTCCTTGTTCTCTCTGCTCCAACCAAGCTGGCCTTTTTGCTATTCTGCAAATCACACTCGGCTGTCTCTCACCATAGGTTTGCTTTGACCTTAGTCTGGAATATTCTTTCTCCAGACAGTCACATAGCTGATTCTTTCACTTCATTCAGGTCTCTGCTCAAATTCCACCTCCTCAGAGAGGCACCCCTGATCACCCTGCCTGGAAAAAAAATAGCCACCTCAGGACTTTCTACCCTTTCAGAGCACTTTTCACTATATCACATATTTGTGTATTTGCTCATCGTTGGTCTCCCCCACTAGAAAGTAAGCTCCATGAAGGTAGAGATTTTATTTTTGTGCACCATTATACCAGTGCCTGGCACATAGTAGTCACTCAGAAAACATTTGGTGAATAGAAGACAGAAAATAATGCAGGCAGGAAGGCAAGAAGCCAAGGAGGGAAGAAAGGAGGAAGAAAAATGATTATCCCGGTTCAAGGTGGAAGGTTCTCTTCAGTTCATCCCACAGCTCTGCCAGGGTGGCTGCTGGTTTGCACTCCTTGGCTTCCTGAGCCACTCCATCTGAGATCAGCCCATGAGGCCTACTTAACTTCCAGCCTCACGAATTCTCAGGTGCTGAGTCCTTGTGGAATTTACTCTGTGGCTCTGTGCTATCCCCCTACCATCTCTACAGGGGGACTACTTCATGATTCTTCTAAAGAAAAGCTTGATTTTTATACCATTTATACTATTTCTTCTTCAATTCAACCACTACAGAAGCTTCTACGCTAGGCTTGGGTTTTGAGAGACAAAGTGAGAATAATAATAGCTAACACTTATTATTTATTATGAGGCAAGCACTGATCTAAGCACTTTACCAGTGTTAATTCATTTAATCCACACTATGAAGTACTATTATCTTCATATAATAGTTGAGTAACCTGAGGTCCAGAGAGGTTGGGTAACTCCGCAGTAATCCAGAATTTGACCATGGGTAGTATAGCTCTAAGGCCCACGTTCTTAACTGTTACTCATATTGATGTAACATGAACAGCACTGAGCTGGTACATAGATGCCTGTCCTTTCTCTCTGAACTTAGACAATGTTCTTAACTTTTCTGAGATAAGAACTCGGGGTTAAGGTATACTCTCCTCACCAGTGAAATCAAAAGATTGACCACATAATCTTTAAAGGCTCTCCATCTCCAAGATGCTATAACTGGTTTATAGTGAGTTGAATTAATTACCTGCCCCAAGAAAGGTACAAGTGGAAATACCTTAAAAGATAATGGATGGGTAGACTCTACACTGCTCATATCACCTGCTGTGGCTCTTATCATCCATGTGGCAACATCATAGAATGAAAAGAACATGATCTGGTTCAAATCTTAGCTTTGCCATGTCTCGACTGTGAAATTTTGGGTAACTTACTTGAGCCTTCTAAATCTGGGTGGTTTTTTTTATTTGTTTGCTTTTTGTTTTTCTAAAATGAATCCAAAACTACTCAACTTACAGGATTTTCCCAAGGATTTAAAGAGATAAAGTATGTGAAAATGGTGGATAAATATTAGACACCCAATAAAAAGTTCATTTCTCTCTCAGTTTTGCTCTGTACAAGTTTTGGGTGTTTTACACAGATGTCCATGTTACCAAAAATAGTGGGTGCCAAGAAATGTTCAAGTCTGTTTTAAACTGTTATTTGTGACCAGACATTTGCTTTATAAAATAAAACAAGAAAATCCAGGTTCCCCCATAATTTTGAAACAGTGTTGTGTGCACAAAAATTATCCCCTGTTCTCTGTAGATGCTGAAAATGACCTAGACTTCATTAGAATCACCAGAGCACCTCACAAAAACCACCTAGGCTGCATTTTAGGAGCAGATGATATTAAGAGACACTCCTATCAAGCTAAATATCAGCCTTACTGTTACACAGCATTAAAGGCATTTCTTGGCAAACCCAGACTTCCTCCTCTAATAATATTGTCTTTAGTACTGGTTTTAATCTCCTTCTGGCTGCCTGAATGTCCTTTTTAAAACACCATCCTGTTGCAGAAATGCACATTATGGTAAAATGTAATAGAAAGTGGATTCAGAAGCCCTGGGTTTGCTCCTCAGCTTCACCACTCACTAGCTGTGTGCAATTGGGGAACATTCTCAACTTGGTAACTTCTCTGAGACTCTGTTTCCTTACCTGATAAATGAAGAGCATGATACAGTCAACCCTACAATGTTGTTATGAGGCTTAAATGAGATAATGTATGGGCCTGACACAGAGTAGCCACTTGATTAAAAAAACTACTCAAATCTGACTCAGGAACACAGATGGGATCATTCGTTCTCCAGCCCAGTTGAACAAACACATCTCAAAACCAGAAAAAGTCAAAAGTAATGAATAAGATTATTACTTCAATGTAACCAAACATTTCCTGTCACTTGTCACATCACTTGTCTTTGTAATGCAATGAAACAGCTAATACCTGAGCCATATAACTGTTCCTAACCACCATGAAACTACCCAAAGGAGCTAGGCAAGCCATCTCTCTGTTGAGCCACTAAATCGTTCTTCTTCTAGAAATGGACAGCAGCTAGATCTCATACGTTCCATGATGGTTTGTTCTTCAGCCTTTTGTTCAGGCAGAGAGACAACCATAACTAACATAGAACCCTGTCTCCTGCTGGATCCTAGTGGAATGGGAGTCTCGTGCATCTAGGAGTACGTGACCCAGGAGTGGATTCTGTCTATAAAGTCAAGAAGACTCAACACACCCTTCATTTGAATGGTAGGTGAGCCTAGTTATCCTTTTCCTATCATGAGACTCACTGGAATCCCTTCCACTCCATATTTATCCAAACTTACAGCAGTTTATACCCTCTCTTTCCCACAAATTTTGGGGTTAGTTTTATAACAACGACAAACATATTTTGAATTTGAACATTCCTTAATCAGACAGAGAGAAACTTCTAGACTGGCTTTTTATTCTTGTTCTTTTGTCTTTTTTTGTTGTTGCTTTAACAAATATTTACTGAGTGCCTACTCACACCAGACACTTCCGTATTGATTATCTCATTTAATTACTATAGGACAGTAGTTGCTAAGAACATGGACTTTAGAGACAGATGATTTGGGTTCAAGTTCACTTTCCACTGCTATGTCTAGAGATTTGTCATTATCATCCACATCTCATGATAAGGAAATTGAAGCTAAGGGAGATTTTAAAACTTAATCAAGGTCACCCAGCCAGCAAGGGGCAGAGTTGGAATTTCAACCCAAGTCTGCCTGACCAAAGCTTCTGTTTGTCAGGACTTCATAATTGCTCTTACAGTGTGAAGATTCCTGTCACACATTGTGGTTCTGAAATGTTGGATCACACTCTCCTTTGAGAATATTAAGGAATCTGTAGACTTTCTCCCCAGAAATATATATTGTGTGTTTATTATACGCACATATAATACATATAATTTCAGGAAGTTAACAGATCCTTTGAAACCCAACCCCTGGAGGTCCATGAACTTTAGAGTAAGAACACTTGCTGCTAAGCTGTGGTAGTTGTCAGTGTCCAGACTGATGGTTAACCTTTCAGGAAGTGATGACAGACCATGAGTCACATATAGAAGGTAATCCATTCTTAGTCGTTCCATAAGTATTCATTGGGCATCTCCTCTGTACCAGGCACTGTTAGAGTCACTGAGCATATAGCAGAGAGTGAAACAGATGAAAACATCTGATCTCCCAGGAACTTATGTCCTAGTTGGTGATTTTTTATGTGCTCACTCCACACCCACAAATGGAGTTCCCAAATTTCTTACTTCTCATGTTTAAGTCTGGGCACAGCTTTGCTCAATTATAGACTCAATTTTTATCTACATGAACTAGAATTTTTCAATCAGTAAAGTTAACTTGAAGGAACTTAACACAACAAAGATCACAATGAAAAGCACACAGAGCTAACATACTCAATGGTGAAAAACTGAAAACTTTTCTTCTAAGATCTGGAACAAGGCAATGATGCCCACTCTTGCCACTTCTATTCAACATAGAACTGGAAGTCCTAGCCAGAACAATTAGGCAAGGAAAAGAAAGAAAAAGCATCCAAATCATAAATGAAGAAGTAAAACTATCTCTGTTTGCAGATAACATGACTTATATGTACAAAACTGGAAAGATTCCACACACAAAAACTGTTAAACTAATTTAAAAGATTCAGCAAAATTGCAGCTGCAAAATCAACATATGAAAACCATTTGCATTTCTACACTAAAAATAGATTGTCCAAAAAGGAAATTAAGAAAATAATCTCATTTATAACAACATCAAAAAGAATAAAATACTTAGGAATAAATTTACCCAAGGAGGTGAAAGACTTATACACTGAAAACTATAAGACACTGGTGAAAGAAAATAAAGTAGATACAAATAAATAGAAAAACATCTCGTGTTCATGGATTAGAAGAATTAAAATTGTTAAAATGTCCATACTACCCAAAGCAGTCTACAGATTGAATCCCTATCAAAATCCCGATGGCCTTGTACAGAAATAGAAAAAAACAATTCTAAAACTCATATGGAACCACAAAAGACCCTAAAGAGCCAAAGCAATTTTGAGCAAAAAGAACAAAGCTGAAGGCATCACACCTCCTGATTTCAAAATAAAATACAAAGCTACAGTAATCAAACCAGTATTGTACAGGAATAAAAACAGACATAGAGACAATGGAACAGAATAGAGAGCCCAGAAATAAACCCATGCAAATAACTGTCAAATGATCTTCAACAAGGGTGCCAAGAATACACAATGGGGGAAAGATAATCTATTCTTTGGTGGCCTGGGGTTTGCAGGTTCGGATCCTGGACACGGACCTACACACTACTCATCAAGCCATGCTGTGGAGGTGACCCACATACCAAATGGAGGAAGATTGGCAACAGATGGTCGCTCAGGGCTGATCTTCCTCACCAAAAAGAAAAAAAAAGATATGTGGGACTACATCAAACTAAAAACCTCCACACAGCAAAGGAAACAATCAACAAAATGAAAAGGCAGCCTACGGAATGGAAGAAAATAATTGCAAACGTGTCTGAATAAGGGTTAATCTCCAAAATATGTAAGGAACTCCTGCAACCTAGTAGCAAAAAACAAACAACCCAATTGAAAAATAGGCTAAGTGGGGCTGGCCCCATGGCCAAGTGGTTGAAGTTCCATGCTCTCCACTTCGGCAGTCCGGGTTCTCAGGTTCTGATGCCGGGTGCAGACCTTCTCTGCTTGTCAGCCATGCTGTGGAGCCATCCCACACATAAAGTAGAAGAATACTGGCACAGATGTTAGCTCAGGGCTAATCTTCCTCAAGCAAAAAAAAAAAAAAAGACGAGAATTGGCAATGGATGTTAGGTCAGGACAAATCTTCCTCACAAAAAAGTGAAAAGAAAAGAAAAAATGGGCTAAGGACTTGAATAGACATTTCTCCAAAGAAGATATACAAATGGCCAGCAGCTAAATGAAAAAAAGCTCAGCATCACTAATCAGCAGGGAAATGCAAATCAAAACCACAATGAGATATCACCTCACATCTACCAAGATGGCTTTTATCAAAAAAAAGAAGATAACAAATGTTGGCAAGGATGTGGAGAAATTGGAACCTTGGTACATTATTGGTGGGAATGCAAATGGTGTAGCTGCTATGGAAAACAGTATGGAAGTTCCTCAAAAAATTAAAAATAAAACTATCATATGATCCAGTAATCTGACTTCTGGGTATTTATCCAAAATAAATGAAATCAGGACCTTGAGAGATATTAGCACTTTCATGTTCATAGTGCACTATTCACAATAGCCAAAATGTGGAAACAACCTATAGATCCATTGACAGATGAGCTGATTTTAAAAAAAATGGTTGATATACATACAGTGGAATATTATTCAGCCTTAAAAAAAAGGAAATTCTGCCATTTGCGACAACATGGATGAACCTAGAGGACATTATGCTAAGTGACATAAGCCAGACACAGAAGGAAAAAATACTACGTGATATCACTTACAGGATGATTCTAAAATAGTCAAACTCATAGAAGCAGAGAGGAGAACAGTGATTGCCAGGGGTTGCGGGGAGGAGGAAATGGGGAGGTATTAGTCAAAGGGTACAAAGTTTCTTTTATACGAGATGAATAAGTCCTAGAGGTCAACTGTACAGCATAGTGCTTATAGTTAACACTGCATTGTCTATTTAAAAATTTTCTAGGAGGATAGATCCTATGCTGTGTTTTCATCACAAAAAATAATAATAAAGAAGGAAGGAGAAAACTTTTGGAGGTGATGGACACATTTATAGCATAGATAGTGGTGATGGCTTCACAGGCGTGTACTTATTTCCAGGCTTATCAAGTTGTACACATTAAATATGTACAGTTTTTTGTATGTCAATCATACCTCAATAAAGAAGTTTAACAAAAAAAGTTATGTTGACACACATTTGAAGGGGTGGAAGTTATTACTTCATTTTGCTTAAGATTATATCAAAAAAATACTGATGTCATTTCTATTTTCCCTTATCCAGGCAGTCATTGAACAGATACTGATCAAGTGCCTACTATGTGCCAGTTACTGTGCTAGCCCAAACCAGCCTGATATTGTCGAGTCTGTATGGCCCTTTCTATGCTGCAGTTACTTGTATAAGTAAAAAATAAAGACAAGAAATCTAACAGCATTCTAGAGAATAACATTAAGAGTGAGAAGAGGTGTCATAGAGGAAAATAAGGACCAGAGTAAAAACATGAAAATATAATGAACAAAAACCAAAGCTATTAAAGAAAAATATAGTGAAAAAGAAAGAAATCATGGACCTTGCATAAGGAAATGAGAAAATGTATTTACATTGCAGAAAATATATTGAAAAGAGTCATTACTAGTCTTGAAAGCAAAACTCCATTAGAGAAACAGAGGGTAGAAATTGAACATAGCAGTAGCTGGACTGAACGAGTCATCAGTAGGACCCGGGAAGATTTCAGAGGCTGGAATGAGACTGAACAAAAGAAGAGAGGTAAAGATCAGATGGTCTGAATACCAATTTCAAATTGCTAGTTATGTGTCTGTGTGAATGACTCATTGGTTCTCATTTTCTTTCCCAAAATCTCGTCTTTTGTAAATCCACAAAAACTGTGCTGTGCAGTTAGGTAGAATGAGCCTGGGTCATTGAATAGTCTCAGTTTAATAACAAGCACAGTGAGGATTCCATTTCTCTCTCCAAGCCCAGTGAAGTTCATCTTACAAAGTATTGGAAGCATGTCTCTGCACAGTAATTCCCAGAAATGCATTTCACAGCCTTTGGTTGAATGAAATTAGTAGCTAATTTACAGCCCCAGAAGGTTTACCAGACACTTCCTCTTAAATGCAATTCGTGTTTAAAATAATGATCCCATGTGGTATTTGTTTTCCCATAAAATGAACTTAAAAGTAAGCAAAAAAGTTATTTCTGTTCCACAAAATCAATCATCTGGGTTTTGATTGAGGTTCTTATCTATACAATATGATTCACCTGTAGAGGTTCTTTGGTTTACTTTGATTATTGGTTGGTGAAGGTAGCATATTTGCAAAGCGTATGAGTGTGGGGAAGAAAAGACAATTAAAATAAACAACAAAACAATGCACACAAAGTGTTTGGCCCACACTTGGTAATTAAACTTCTCAGTGTTTCAGCTCAAATTTGATTATGCCCATTTACCAGGAGGTGACTCCATGAGCCTGTGTGATTTTCTTCTATTTTACTTGGCTGTGGCACCTGGCCCTCTTCCCAGTCCTGTGCAGATCACTTTGACATTTCAGTTCATCTGGGTGGTTTTTGTCATTTCCTACTTGAGAAAATTGAAGGCCAGAGAAGCTGAATGACTTCCCCACACTGCAGTCTGAGTCGGCAACAGAGCCAGGTTACAATTCACAAGCATATCCTTCACCATTTAGGCGGCAGCAGCTCAGAATTTCAGCTTTGTTCCAGGTCTATTCACTAGAACAGGAGAATGTGGGTGCTGCTGGAGAATGTTCTGGGGGCTGGATGTTACTGTGAGAAAACCAACGCATCATCAGCACATGTTCTTATGCAGTTCTCATCTCGTACTGAAAACTTCGTACAAGGGACATTATTCAGTTTTATTAACATATCAGTGCTGTGCCCACAAAACATTGTTTTCATGAAATAAAAGGAAAAAGTAAAGCAAAATTCAGTTTTAATGATTTTCGTTTCTTTTTATTTTTAGGTTATTCTTTCCTGGTCCAGAAAGCCTTTACCCTCCCCATTTACTTCCCTCCTAAGTATAAGGGCCAACTGTCCTTACTGGTGGGCGGATGGCTTTCCATTATTAGTCTCTGCATTTTATTTAAAGTCGTATGACCCAGTTGGAACCAAGAGGCCTATGATTTCTTCATAGGAGTTTGAGAGAGATGAAGTTGCAAAGTCAGACCCCCTCCCCTCTCAGAGGCTGTACAGGAATGAGGAATATGTATGTTCCATTCTTTTCTTTAAGTACAAAGGAGAACCACAGTGGACTTCCAATCTGAGCCATTTCAGCCTAACTGCCTTCCTGATTGTTTTATCTGACATGATTTATCAGAACAGTAGTTCTCAAACTTGATTGAGCATCAGAATTCACCCACAGAGCTTGTTAAAACACAGATTACGGAGTCCCACCCCCAGAGTTTCTGATTCAGTAGGTCTAGAGTGGCGACTGTTAATCTGCATTTCTACAAATGCCCAGGTGATACTGGTCTGGGGACTACAGTTTGAGAACTACTGGCCTAGAGCAATGGTTTTCACCTCTAGGCTAATTAGATTTATCTAGGAGAGCTTTTTTAAAAAGATCAATACTAGATCCCAACCCCAGAGATACTCATTTAGTTGGTTTGTAAGTAAGGGATGGACAATGACATTTTAAAAACTTTTCTGGGTGGTCTTTCAGCTGTGCTCCAAACCCTGTGAGACACCGTTAAGTGTCAGCTTCCCATTTTTAGTTAGCTTCTCTCGAATGTCTTTGGAATACAGCTTGAACTGGCTCTTCCTGTGCCTTCCACCATCAGCTCTCTGGTGCCACCTCCTGTTTCCCCAAAAATATCCTCTTGAATAGCCTTTAATGCCCACCCCACCTCTAGTCTATAGGGGACAGGATGTGACAACACCCTCCCCTGTCTTCAGATGAGGCCCAGCTACTACCATAGGAAAAGAAACTGGTACTCCTGGGACAGCTTGGTATATGCTATTAACCAATCTCCAGCCTGGACAAGTTTCCAGTCATTTTGAAAAAGGAGTATACACTTTAGGTGATCAGTTTAGGGCCTTCATTTCAACACTTGAAAATGCCTCATGGTTTTGATGCAACTAACTCAATTATTAGGAAACATCACACAGCTCGATAGTTAATTAGATTTTTACAACCAAACAGATTCTCATATCCTTTTCTCGGGTTCTTTCAATGATAAGACGAAATTAAACCTCTTCTAACAGAAGGAAGATTCTACTCTTTAAACTTCCCTGGCCCAAAGGCCTTTAATGCTATTGCTCTAACATTTAAACAAAATATTGTCTTGAGGGTTTTTTTCTTTCCATTTTTGTGTCTCATACAATATGTACACAGTTCTTAGAAAAATCGTCTTCTATTCTTGTTTTCAGTGCCCTGAAGGGAAAGGAGCTTGGATTTCATTTCATGTGTGTTACCTGAAAGGCAAAAATTATTATGAAGACAGTAATAATATTCCCTTTGTCATATGGCCATTTCTGTGTTGTAAATGATGCTCAGACTAGACTAAAAAGCATAGAGAGTCAGAGACATTTCAACTAATAGATCACGTTCACAACGAATTAGATTTGTGGTAGAAGTATGGTCTGCATCTGACTTTTGTCCAACAATAAAAATAACTGACTTTTGCAATGTGCTGGGCGCAGTGTTGGGTGCTTTATATACATTGCTTCAGTTAATTCTCCCAACAGACGTGAGTCTGGTACAAATTAGGAGACTGAACTTCAGAGAGTGAAATATCCTGGCCAAGGTTAAGAGGTAGAGTCAGAATTTGAACCTAAGCAATCATTAAATGCAAGTCCCCCAAGACAGGATGACTATTGTAATCCTAGCACCTAGAACAATGCCTGGCATTTGGGCACTTAATAAATATCTTTTGAATGACAGAATGAATAAATGAATCTGACTGCAGAGCCCATGTCGTTATCCACTAGGTATTCTTGCCCAAACAACTAGTCTTGGAGCAGATGTCTAAATCTTGGATAAGGCTATGGGAAGAGGCAAATGCCACCCAGCCTCTACCAGAGAGCAGGCAGGACCACCCCACCTTTAGCTCGGCATGTGTCTGAAGCACAGACAGATGTCTGTGGCTTGACTTCCTGAAAAGAGATGGGGCAGAGGCAGGGAAGAACCTTGCAATCTCAGTAGTAAGTCCAAGTCACCAGTGTTGGACTCCAACTACGCATTTAACCTGTGGCATTTAACCGCCTATTGTAGACTGCCAGTAAAATCGCTAACATGGCAATCAGAGACTGACAACCGTGAAAACATGTATAGCAAGGAAATTTCGTACGTCAAGTCAATAGGAATCTAATTTAAAGCTTCAGAATCAACACTTTTTTCTTGTCTGTTGGCTACATACCATCCCTTCCCATATTATATGCACAATTTTTGTTATAAAGTATAACCACAAGAGTCATTAAGCCATTATAATCATTAAACAAGGCACTCATAATCATCACTAATCATAAGCCTTCATAATTAAGATAGTCCCCTTACTCGATAAGATTTTAATTTGTAGAATGTCTCATTGACATATCTAGATGTTGTGACAAATTAAGAAATAATCAGCTATCTGTAGCTGTAACTGTATGTTAAGTAACAGAATAGGCATCCCTTTAAATAAATTAAACATATTAACAGTGGCTGTGCTAGCTCTTCTGTGCAGCAAATTTTGTCCTTTATAAATTATTTAAAGTATTTAAAGCTTATAAATATATTCATTTTATTTTATAACTCTGATTGACAATCACTGATGAAATATTTTAAAACGTTCAGTACAATACAAAAGGAAAAGACTCATCTGGTTATAGTGTTGAGATGTGTCTATCTGTGTGTGCGTGTGTCGGCACATATATGTGATCAACCATGTGCCAGCAGTCATCACAGAAGGTTCACATTACTGTGCCAGTTCTGGGGCCATGATTTTTGTCATAGCCAGAGTGAGTTTATACTATTTTTTAAAATGCTTCAGGAGTGGTAACTTGGTTGTTGACTGCCTAACCACAGCAGAGGTGAAGCAAGAAAGTATCAGATATTCATTTTTGTAGCTCCATTATAAGATATACTGCCATATGCAGCCTACAAGTAAGTCAGAAGGGAGAGAACCAAGAGGGTTTTTTTCAGGCTTCTTTACTGGAATACTTGGTTTTAGTGCTGCTGCATGTTTACAAAATATAGTCATTCCACAATGGGGCTTTCTAAAATCACTAAATGTATATGTGTGTGCATCCAGAGAAAGGTGGGGAAGTATAGCAACAGAGAGAGAGAGAGAAAAGAGAGAGATGAGAGAAGAGACATAGACAGAGGTTGGGACCAGAGTTTCTAGGATTTCTCAGCCTGAGCAAAATGCTCCTTGCTGTACTGAAGCACCCCTTAGGTGATGGGTACAGACAAATGAGGAAGGTTTTACTTTTCTTGGTACTCATCCTCATTACCTAGCCCCACCCATTTACACATTCTGAATCTCTATGTATTTTCATTCCGAAGCTGTGTACCTCCTCTAGGAGCTGCAAACAAGGACAGATCAGGAAGTACGGGCAGGTGCATATAAGGTGGTCATTCTGCCATCTTTCTGTATGGTGGTAGCACTAAGGGATGGCTTAAAGAGAGTCTTTAAACCCCGTCTTTATCAGTACCCCACCAAGCTACTACAAATATATGTATGCTAATCTAAGTAAAAATTCTGAACTTGCCATGCAAAGGCAGCTTTAAGACCAGTTCCCCAGCACCTTTACCAATCAGATCACCACCCCTAAGGCATTACTATATAAAACTTCTGGAGCAGCCACTGTATGTATAATCCAGTGCATTTGGATTCACTCACTCTGCAGCAAGTTAACAATTACTCATGCCCTTTGGGGAGCCCAAGGATTGGGGGACAAATCCAGAAAAACTTTTCTACCTCCTGGAATCAAGAAGAAAATCCTATTCCTTGAGCTGTAATTGCCTAGCATAAGATAAAATGCAATATTCTGAACTGAACCTGGAATGTCTTTAGAGATATCCTCACTTCTAGAGCTAATAAGTTATTCAATACTTTTTGAGGCAGGAAACATTTTTAGAAGAGAGAAGGAGATTAAGAAAATGCTAATACAAGGAAATGACATGAGCTGAATCTTAAAAGGTGAGTTGGTGTTCTCTAGGTGAAAGTGGGATGGAGGGACGGGAAAGTAGTGGTAAGTTCAAGGCTGAGGGATCAAAGAGGAAAGGCATGGAAATTGAGAAAGTGTGGTTCTATGAGAGGAGGAACTAAGTCTGCCACGTCCAGCCTCGTCTCCCCAGAGATTAGCACAGTGCTTGTGACATAGGAAGCACCCTATACATATATTTGAATGTTGAATGAACAAATCAATGAACTACAGGTAGTTCAGTATACCAAATGGATAGAACTGATGTGTATGGGGGGAGTGCTAAATCTGAGTTAAGCAGGGCATGATGATCCTTGTAGGCCAAGCTCTGGATTTTGAGCTTTATAGACTGAAGGAAGCCTTTGAGAAATTTTTAAGCAGACAAGTAACATGGCCACATTTACATTTTAGAAAATCACTCTGGGAGCTATGTGATTAGAGACTAGGAGACCAAGTAGAAGACTGACATATCATCCAAGTGAGAGATGATGAGAACGTAATCTAGAAAAGCAACAGTGAAGATAGAGAGAGATGGATTCTAGAGATGGAATACAAGTAGGACTGATAAGATTTCGTGACCAATAGAATAGCGATGAGGAAACAGAAGGAATGAAACATGACTCTCAGCTTACATGCTAGGTGGTGCCATGCCCTACATTCGCAAAGAGGGAGACTAGATTTGGAAAAAAGAGAATGAATTCCGTTTTAGACATGTTGAAGATCTAGGAAACATTCGAGGGGAGATGACCAGCAGGTGGTTAGGTCTGTAGGTAGGGAATTCAGGCAGGTCTAGTCTTGGTCAGAAGAGTTTTACTTCCAAAGCCACTTCCCAAAATGCTTCACATTATGAAGAAGTAGTTAGAGGAAAACGTTGATTTATGTTTGAGGGAGTTAGAGTTAAACACTTGATTAAGATCCTGCTTATTCATTCATTCGACAAGTATCCAACTGCCTCCTCAACATCTTCACTTGTCTAAAAGATACATCAAATTCAACATGATCAAAACCAAGTTCCTAATCTTCCCTGAAAAACTTCTTCTCCTAGAGCCTCCTCCCCGCACCCGTATCTCTTTTGATGGAAGCTGCATCTTTCTAGTTGCTCAGGCCAGAAATCATGAATGCCTGGATCCTGGATACCTCTGTCTCTTATACTCCAAATCTAACTACCAGCAAATCCTATTGGCTCTAATCTCAGAACATATCCAGAATCTGACCGCTCCTCACTTCTTCTGTTGCTGCTTCTCTGATCCAAGCCACCATCATCTCTTGTCTGTATTACTGCAGTGGCCTCCTAGCTGAACTCTTGCCTCCACTATTATCCCCCTTCAGGCTTTTCTCAATATAGCAGCCAGAGAGATCCTATTAAGATGTAAGATCTGACTTCATCTCTCCTGTCATTCTTCCCCAAGTACCTTGTATTCCAAACTCAAGAAACCTTTCTTCTTTTTCCCTGTTCATCCAACACACACCTACCTCATGGCCTTTGCACTTGCTGTTTTACTCTCTGAGATGTTCCTCCCCCAGGTAACTACATAATTCACCTCCTTCATGTCCTTCCATTAATCTCACTTTCTTAAAGGGGGTCTTCTCTAACTCCTTATTTAAAATTATGCCTCCCCAACATCTTTCTCTAATATTTTTTCTCCAATACATATTATGATATAACTACATATTTCATTTATCTTATTTATTGTCTTCTTTGCTCCACTAGAATACAAGTTTCATGAAGAAAAGGATTTTTGTTTTGATGAGTGGTTTTTCTCCAGGATATATGATAGTACTAGTATAGAATATTCTACTCTATAGATAGAATATCTCAATATTCTATCTCAATCAGTTAATAAATACTTGCTGGAAAGAAGGAAGAGAAGGAAAGGAAGGAAGAGAGAAGGAAGAAAAGATAGACTGAAGCTCCATGTGCTGAGCATTATCAATTATGTACAGAATTATAAAATACATATCCTTGCTCTCTTTGCAGTCCGTTGGCAGAAATAAGACACATTCCCATCCAAAAACTTAAGTAACAGTACAATTGCAGGCTGGGGTCATCTATAACACTGTTGTAATCTTTGGGCTTCTATGAACCTAAGCTAGTGGAAGAATACAGTGACACTATCTGTTCTCAGATTTCTCTTTACTGCATTGATGGATGTTTGCCACAAAGCAGACATTTCTCTACTAAGCTCAGCAAAACCCCGTGTGTTTTTCAGATGCGAAATTAAATTGTGAAATAGCATTTACCGTCAAGCTACATAAACACCATTTTGTTCTATAGTCATTTACCTTATCACTCCATTTTATTAGATGAACTTGTTACAGAAGAACACTTTGTAATGTGAATACTGAGACATTTATAGTTGAAAAATTTCTTTTCATTTGAGGCTCCCTTTAATCATTGTCAGTTGAGTGTAATATACTCTTCACATAAGATTCTTGCATTTCTTCCCTGTTTCTACTTTCAGCTTTCGTATTTCTCATCTTCAACTCTCAAAAATTGAAATACGGTGACAATATAGTGAAAACAAAGAAGCAGATCTCTGGTTTTGAGAGTCTTGTCAGTTTATCTGTTGTGTAGAGGATGGTGATAAATGAACATTGGTTGACTATAGTAAGAAACATCCAGCAGATGCCCAGGTTTAATCATGAAACAAGTTATTCATTCATTTATTCATTAGTTAT
Source organism: Equus quagga (assembly GCF_021613505.1). Lineage (NCBI taxonomy): Eukaryota > Metazoa > Chordata > Mammalia > Perissodactyla > Equidae > Equus > Equus quagga. The sequence goes on from NC_060285.1 coordinate 22,780,250, forward strand.
TATTATGAATTCAAATCAGTAAACATTTATTGAATATCTACTCTGTGATGGGCCAGGTTCTATTGATGAAAAGGTGACAATGACACAATCTCTGCCTTCAAGGAGCTCTCTGCTTGGTGGTAAGAAAGGCATGCACACAGCTGTAATGCAAAGAGAGAGGTGTGTAATGGTGGAAAGCCTGAATGAGCACCTACTTTGCCATGGAATTGTGCTTGAAAGAGATGCAAAAGAAATAGAACAGGCTCCTAGACTTCAAGGGTCTTGAGGAGTGCATATAAGTATACATATCAGTGTATAATTAAGTATTATTTACATGTCTAAATGGAGTAGACCAGGGTTTCTCAACCTTCATTAATCGCTTCAGGCATCTTACTAAATTGAACATTAGAATTCAGCTGGTCTGAGGTGGGGCCCTGAGATTCTACAGTTCTACCCATCTCCCGGGTAGTGCCAATGCTGCTGATCATTCAACAACACTTTGAGGAGCAAAGACGTAGAGAATAAAAGACAAAGAACTTCAGAGATGTGGATTTAAACGTTGAGGAAAAGCCATATGAAAAAGATGAGACATGAGTTGGGCCTTGAAGAATGAGATTGGGAAACAGAGATTGGGGAGTTTGGTTAGAGAGTAGAAGATGAGTCTGGATTTAGAAATCGGAAGTTTAAAGTGATGGCAGAACTCCAAGTGGAAACTTTTGGTAAACTGTAAGAGATGTGAGGTACAGATTAGGAGAGGGGTCATCACTATGGACAAAAACATTAGAAAAGTCAGCAGAGTGGTAATAATTGAAACCGTGAGACAGGGGTAGGTCCCTGAGGGAGACCTGCAGTGGGCTGAAGAGAGAGGGCCAAGGACTAGACTTACAAGTATGTCCTTATTTAGGGAATAGAAATACAAAATGAGCCAGCAATGCCAAAATAGACAGGTGAAAAAAAAGATTTCAAATAGTCCATTATCTGTACTGTCTACACTGAACCAAACTTTTTGACCCATAGGATTGTCTTAATTGACATTGGCAATTTGTAAACACGTTTGTATTCCATTCTCAGCACAGTCAATACTAAGCTTTGCTGGTGTGTCTTCAGGAGGCCTGGGATCCAGCCCCAGGTTTGTGTCCTGCCTGCTTTGTGGCCTTGGATGACTCCTTAACCTCTCACCTCAGTGTAATCACCAGTTGAAAGGGGACAAAAATACTACACTATTGCCTAACAGGTGTCATGAAAAATGAAATCACATAAATAATTTTAGAAGTATAAATTTCAGTGAAGCCTTTTTGAATTCATCAAGGATAAATGCAGTTTATATGCAGTTCTCAAGCTACTGCCTGACTTAGATTACTAGGAGAAATGACAAACTGAGTTATTTTTCTAAATTAAAATAAACAGATTTAGGTTTTTAAATGTATTTTCCAGATTTTATTAAGGGCTTATGGTATGCTCAGTACTGTGACAGGCAGCACACCAGATACAGAGTTAAAATCAACATTAGCCCTGCTATGAAAGGGCTTAGAAGCTAGTAAGGAAGAAAGAAATGTGCATCATGAATAATAAAACATGAATAAATATGTAACAAATGCCATAAGACCCATCTGAACCAAGTACAACTGATGTTCAGAGAAGAGGAAATTTCTGGCTGAGGGATAGAGAGGGGGAAGACCTTGAACAGGGTGGAACTGTGACAGATGGAGAGGACAGGGAGGGCATCCCACGTAGGCCCGGAGGGAAGAGGGCACAGACAGGGCTTGGGCAATGGCAAGTAGCACAGTTAGCTTGGAACACGGAACAATTAGGGGAGCAGCAGGAGACAGTCAGATTATAAAGGCACAGATGCCAGGCCAATGAGTCAGGACTTTGTTCTGTGGACAGTGTGCCATGATGAGGGCAACAAAAGACCCAGAGAAGCAAAGTAACACAATTGGAGCCATGTTTAAGGTGGTTTGGCAAAGGGGTAGGCTTCAGGAGAAAAATACAGATGGTAGAATTTTGGTGACATGGATGAATTTTTTTTAAGTTGCTTGTTAAAACAGGGGACAGCAGTATTCTATGAAAACTGTCAAAGGCGTATCCTTCCAAAAGAAATTAATTTCAATAGAAACGTGGAAGTTCACTCTCCTCTTTTCTGAATCATTCTATGTTTCATAGTTGAACATAAAGTTCCAAAATAGAAGAGAAATAGACTGTCCACTGAGGCTACAAAGACTGGCCAGGGCAGAAAGCAAAGCACAAGCTCCTGTGGGTCAGAGCAGAAAGGAGATGGGATGAACAGCTGGAGCAGTGGTTCTAAACCATTTGAGGACCACAAATCCTTTGAGACTTTGCACATAGCTCATATGTATGTGAAATTCTGCATACAATTTCAGGATGTTCATGGAGCCCTATCCATTGATCCCCAGAAACACAGAATAAGAATCTCTAAACTGGAAAAGACAAAGTTAAGGATGCTCCCAAAGCACAAGAAGAAATAGCACATAGAAACCCAAAATTACAGAACTCAGGACTACCTACCCCAAATGTTTCCAATGAGTTCCTTGCCAGAGTCACCTGGGGGTTATTCCCATAAGTCAATTACACTTTTCAGAGGTAGGACTCGAAAATCTGATTTTTTGATTAACTGACATCATTGTGATAAGAAAGCGGGTTTTGAAACCTCCAGTCTAGTTTTTTTGGGACAATGGTTATAATCCTTCCTAGGCAGATTGGACCCTCTGCTGTTTCTAAAGATCTTAGTAGAGATCCTTCAATATATCATGGGCTGAACTCTTAGGGAGTTATTACTTGAACCTGACCTTAAGGTCTCAATGCATCTTCTTCACTCCTATCACTTCATCTTGCACTCAACATAGCTGCCACACCCTTTTGGAAAACAACTGCTCCCTCCTTCAGCCTTTCGCAATCCCAAACTTCCCCACTGTGCTTGTAGATACAGTTTCTAGTTGCATCATCATCATTATGGCTCTTGACTTTTCAGGGGTTAATACTAATCCCAGTGTTCTAGAGGCTGTCTCTTGAGAATGAAGCTTACTGGGATTCCTACCTGATGTCCTCCCACAGTTCCGGGGGGACTCATTCAGAAAGCCCCATGGATCAGAAAATCAGCAGATTTCCTTACCTGACCCTTGACCTCCATACTATTTCCTGACCTTGATTTTCCAGTCATCTCTCTGGCTTAGCAGCAGTAATGGAAATAGCTAAAGACTAAAGGACTAAAGAATAAGAAGACAGTCATTTAATTCATACCTCTGATGTCCAGTGTTACTGGTTATTTCAGGAAGAGACCTGTTATAGAGTCAAGCTCTCCTATTTACCTAAAGGCAACCTAAGGCAGTATCCTTTTCCATGAAGATGAAAAACACATCTTCCTTTTTCAGTTCCTTTCTCCTCCAACCCTCCTCTCACCCCACTAGCAAAACAGAGCCACTTTGGACCATCACGGACCAACGAGGCTCAACACAGCCTCCAAGAGTCAAAATCGAAAATTTGAGTATTGAGCAAATTCTCCAGCTTCCTTCTTCCTGATTTTGAGTTTCTTTTTTATCAGCTGGGTGATATTGCCTAGCCAGGTCTTGTCTGCTCAGAGCAAAGGAATGGAGGTAGCTGCATAGACCTGAAGAAACAGCAGATGGTGAGAGGTTCAGTCTCTACAACCGTCTTGATGTTTTCCCAAACTCTTTAGCTTCCAAACTGCCTTAAAAGTAGCTAATGTTCACACCTCAGCCTTTCCAAATATTATCTATTATTCTATTCCTGATGTAGTAGAAAGAAAAAGAGTGGGAGATCAAGTAGATCAGGTAGTGACTTACTATCTGTGCGTTCTTGGGCCTCTTGCTTAATCTCCCAAGAGTCTCAATATTTTTTTCAGTAGAATGGGCATAATTATTCCTACCTCATCAGGTTGTTGTGGATATTAATGTGGTTCATGAGACAAAGCTCCCAGCACAGTGTTTGGCTCAGAAGAAGCACTCAGTATCACTTCCCTTCCCATCTCCAGCTCTGTTATCCAGATCATCCTGATCAGGTTAATCAGTTTAAATCGCAAGGTGCTAGGACTTAAAAGAACCTATCTTTGCATATATCTCGACCTGCTACTCTGGAGGATAACCTAACGATAAGAAGCTAAGTGATCATGAGCAAATTCACTTAACCACTCAGAATCTCGGTTTCTTCATCATTAAAATGATAAGTTTGTGTGAATAATCTCCAAAGTTCCCTCCAGCTCTCTCCCTCACTGGTTCCACACTAGAGATAAACCAACCCTCTCATTTCAATGCAACAAGTGTTGCTTCAGCTGTTTCCTAGGTTGTAACCACAGAAAATAGCCCAGTAAGATTCAGAACAGAGGGGAAAGTATTTAAGGATAAACAGCAGGAGACCTAACCATTACAACCAGGTAGAAAGATACAGAGAAGAGAGACAATGTTAAATCACAGTTGAAGTGCAGGTGGAAATTACAGCAAGGAGAGCAATACCAGCATGAGAGGCTAACAGCAGATTCTGCGATGTGAGAGGAAATGCATTTCCAAAGGTTTTTAATAATTGTGCTTCTGCTAGAAGATTTGTAATTACAAACATGAATAATCCTCAGCATATATCATTTCTAAAGATAGAGGCTGTAAATCTGTTCCAGATGAAGAGCTAAAGAATATCTCACACTGGTTGGTAAGGGACAAGGCAGTAACAACCAGACAGTTAGGATGATGCATGAGCAAAATGGGAGCTGGAATATCCCCTATACGGATGCTGAGTCCAGCAATGAGGAAGTCGCGTCATCATGCATCCAGCACTGGAAGGCTCCAGAGAAGGGGAAACTGCATCACACAAAGTAAAGGAAGAGGACATTACTGCACAGGGTAGAATGGTCATCACTTTGGTCCTACCTGACTAAACTCTTGAAGACAATGAAGGATAATTCTATTTTTAAAAGGCAGCCAAGAAAAACATTTTTTTTAAATGAGAGAGATGGTTGATAGAAAATGTAAAGCCCTCAATATCAAATTACTGGTTTGCATCTGGACCCTATGTTTGGTTGAACTTTTTCATGGTTTCTAACATTCATTGCTTATAAATAGGTGATAGGCAAGCCAGGTAAATTTAAGAATGAACAAGTGAGATTGCTTCCAGGCAGAGTCATCCTTGACTCCTTTCTTTCTCTCGCATTCTGTGTATACTCTGTCAGCAAATCCTGTAGACTCTGCCTTCTAAACATATCCACTTCTCACCACCTTGATCACCACCACCTTGGGTTAGGACTGCGGGCTCCTATGTGGGCTCCTCGCGCCTTCCCTTGGCCCTCCAAAGTCTATTCCCAACACGGCAGGCAGAGTGATGGTTTTCATTCCTCTGCTCAAAACCCTTCAATGGCTCCCTTTTTCACTCAGATTAAAAGCAAAAATCCTTCTTTATAGGCCTAGAAGGCCCACAGGGCTCCCTGTTAACCTCTACCCTCCCTTTCTTCACTCTACCACACCTGTCTCCTTTCTTCTCTCACACTCCAGGTAAGCTCCTAACTTAAGGAATTTGTATTGGCTGTTGCCTCTGTCTAGAAGTTTCTTCCCCAAATATCCAGATGAGCTCCCTTAACTAGAGAGTTTTCTCACTTGGCACCTTTTCAATGACGTGAAACCTGACTACCCTACTTACAATTACAATCGCCTGCTCCCATCTTTCATCCTGCCGCTCCTGTCTCTCCCTAGTTCCTTCATCTTGCTCTACTTGTCACCTCATGTACTTATTGAGTTTCCTGATTTATTGTATTTATTATTTGCTTTTTTATCTCTTCATACTAGAGGGAACTTTGTTTTGTTCACTGACGTAGCCCAAATGCCTAGAACAGTGTTTAGTACACAGCAGACATCTGCAGTTATTTGTGGAATGAATGAGAAAATAAACAGAAAATCCAATTCAAATTGGCTTAAACAAAAAGAAAATACTGTCCCTGGATACTGTAACTGGAAGTTCAGAGGTGTGTGGGGAACAGGAGGATACTCTGCCTCCCTGTGATTCTTCTAGGTCACTTACTTCATCAGGTTGACAACAAGAAGGCTTCAAAATTTCTAGGACCAATTTGGGGTGGAGGAAGATGACTCTTTGAAACTCTCTCTTAAGAGTGAAGACACTTACTAGAAGCCCCAGCTAACTTCTGCTAGCATCTAATTGACCCAAATTGAACCAGTCTTTGTTGCCAGGGGAGTGATGTGCAATGTTCTGCTTCACTGGAACGAGGGATGAAAAAAGTACGCCAGACTTAGCTAAGATTAATCAAGACCCACCCCAACCACATGATCACCGTACAATGAGGGAGGAGCAGGCAAGGTGGAGAAGAGGCAAATGCGGCGTCTGCTCCTCAAAGTTAGCCAAATAAGACAGACAGGCAGACAGAAGAGATAAGGGAAAGGATTTGTTCAAAAAACAGAAACTGGAAAACTGAACATTCTGAAAGCATCTCAGCTGATTTTGCTGGTGGTGTTGCTCTGAATTCAGTACCACATGAGCTTTATGATTTATTGGCCTTGCTCAGGAGTATTGGAAGTGTTGGTGTGGAATGCACAGAAGCCCTGCTTGAGTGTGACAGTCTCACACCATCCCTGCCTTTCTGTATTCACATTGTAAACATATTTAGGAATAAATGTGAAACAAATTTGATTATTGATTCTGGTTTCACTCAAAACTAACTATAACAAATGTTTCATACTCTTACAATTTGTGGATGAGGAAAAGGTGGCTGGAATATGGAATGCAACTAGTTCTGTTACTTTTTATTTGTTAATGTGTGATCTGGGGTAGGAGGGGGACATATGGGACATGGAATTTGATATTTCTGCTGTGTTTTACCTTCTGCATAAACCACACGGAAAAGCTTATTACTCCCGCTGATTTCCAATCAATGATCATTCCTTCTGGGACTGGCTACAGTCTGTCTCTGTGCTGTTGGTTGAAAAAAGCAGTGGGGGATGGGAAATCCTTGTCTAAGCAAATTAGAAAGGTAAATAAAACTCCTGAGAGAGGCATGATTAAGAAGAAAAGGTTTTCGATATAATTTGTATGCACAGTTTCAGGCTAACAGTGCACGGATTATAACAGGATCATATCTATTCATACTGTGAGCAGTACTTCAGGGAAATAAGTTATGAGCAGTTAGAGTCCTACACGTAAACCCCCCTACTATAGAGATCTTAATCTCTTACATCCATATAGCAAAAGAACTCGACTTTTTAACTACAAAATTATTCCATTCTATGGTTTGAGTCTTCAGATAGTTTTTTTCTCTTTTGTTTTGTTTTGTTTCGGTGGGGGAGCAGAGTTGTGATGGGGACATAGTTTTTAAAATGACTTACTAAATTTCCTAGGTTGTATATATATATATATATATATAATTGTATGTATATGTAGGTGTGATAGGCAGAATAATGGCCCCCAAAGATGTATACGTCGTAATCCCAGTCACCTGTGAATATATTAGATAACATGGCAAAGATGAATTAAGGTTGCAGATGAAAATAAGTTTGTTGAACAGTTGACTTTAAAATAAAGAGATTATTCTGGATTATCCTGGTGAACCCAATGTAATCAAAAGGGTCCTTGAAAGTGGAAGAGAATATTGGAAGAGGGAATCAGAGAGATGGCAGCATGAGAATTTAGCCTGACGTTGGTGGCTTTGAAGATGAAGGAAGATGGGGACGAGCCAAGGCATTGGGCAGCTTCTAAAGATGGAAATGCAAGGAAACTGACTCTCCCCTAGGACCTCCAGACTAGAATGCTCCTTGCTGACACCTTGATCTTTGCCCAGTGAGAGTCGTATTAGACTTTTGAGCTACAGAATCATAAGATAATAAATTTGTGTTGTTTTAAGCCATTAATTTTGTAGTAACTTGTTACAGCAGCCATAGAAAACTAACACAATTATCATTTTATAGAATCATGCATTGCAAATGGAAAGGTACTAAGACAGCATTGAGTTCGGAACATTCTCAGATGCCTAAGAAAATAGATTAAAGACTGAACAAGATCCAGTCCAATCCACCTTATCAAACTGGAGCACATTTCAGGAATTGAGCTCTGCTATCTGTATTTATGGACACTTCAAGAAATAGGAGCATACTCCCCAATAATCACAAACCAGAAGGCTGCTGAACAGAATGTACAATTGTAAGAATGTGAAAGGAAACAAGAATTTTATTTGCTTTTCATACAGAGGCAGACTCTTATAATGTCTATTTGCCTGAATATAAGAAATCTTGTCCTGTTTTTAGAACTGTGAAATTTTCTCATTTAAACTCTTCAGCATTTTTGGATGAGGTTTTGGTGTTGTTTCTGACATTGACTTTCATATTTAAACATGATAACAGACAGGAGTCACCATCTCTTGGGATGCTTGATGCATAATCCTTCTGTCTGTATTGAACAAATACTTATTTGACCCTCACGGTGTGCAAAGCACTGTGCTAGCCAGCAGAGCGCAACAGAGAACATGCCACATTCAGCCCTTCCATCCCCGAGCTTGAAGTCTAGTTGGGAATGCAGACTCATATGAAGGTCATTACAAAACAGGGTGGGATGTGCTATAATAGAAGAAGGACACTTTGCTGAGGGGCACCTAACCCAGACTTGGCAGAGTTGGGGGTGAATAGCCGAAGGCAGGGATGTCTGGGGAAAGCAGTCCCTCGTGCGCTGCCTGCCTCAGATGGGTGATTGATGTCTGCAGAACCGGGTCTTGTTCTTCTGTCTCTTTCTCCTGGTCAGCTTGAAGCCCTTGCTCAGGGAGTCACCCTGTTCCTGACTGTCGAATGGCACACTGGCCATTCAGAAACATCTTGTAAGGAGGAATTCAAAATATCTTTCAAAATTGTGCCTCAACATGTTTTTTAAATTATCATATAGTTCCGGCTTTTTATTTTTCAACTTGCTATGCCACAGCTGGCCAAATAACCTTTTGCTTACCTTGCTCTCTATATACCCTGTCCATCACATTTTGCTAACTCCTAATATAAGAAAAATAATATTTGTTTTTCTAGCTACAAAATATTACAAGTTCATTTTAGAAATTTGAGAAATTGCAGAAGAGCATTAGAAAAAAGTGTATGTCACCACAATCCGCTCTACCCTGAGGGCGTCTTTTTTAAAGTACATACAGTCAATTCTTGTTATTTGCGGATTCCACATTGCGAATTCACCTACTCACTAAAACTTAATCGTAACTCCCAAATCAATACTCTCAGTGCTTTCCAAGTCATTCACGGACCTGAGCTGGTACAGAGCAGCAAAATTTTAAGTCACCCATCACACACGTTCCCAGCTAAGGTTGAACAAGGCAACACTCTTCTTGTTTTAGCTCTCGTGCTGTAACAAATGTTCTTTTACACAGTCTGCTTAGTTTTTTGGCATTTTTGTGCCTCTTTTTGGTGATTTCATTGTCTAAAATGGCCCCCAAGCGTAGTGTTCAAGTGCTGTCTACTGTTCCTACACACAAGGTTGTGATGTGCTTATGGAGAAAATACATACGTTAGATAAGTTTCTTTCAGACATGAGTTGTAGTGCTGTTGGCCGCAAGTTCAGTGTTAATGAACCAACAATCTATATTACATACAGTGTCTGTAAACGGAAACACACATAAAACAAAGTGATATATTGATCAGTTGACAAAAATGTTGCAACCAGAGGTTGTGTTTCCCCTGAGAGCAATGATTCAGTATTCGCTAATTCAGGGTTCATAGTGACTTTATAAAAGATAACTACCACAAATAGTAAGAATGTACTGAATCCTCTTCATGCCAAAAAAGAAAAAAGAAATCATACCACATGTTAATTTTCATATCTTACCTTTTTTTCACTTAACCTTACATTCTGAACACTTTTCAATGTTATTAAATATTTTTAAATATATTTTTTAATGATGTATTCAACCAAAAGGGTCTCCATGATTTATTTGTTTCCCTCTTGCCAAATGTTAGGTTATTTCCAAAGATCGTTCCTGTGCATACATTTTTGTGTTTTTCATTTATTCTTTTTATTGAGTACCAACTATATTTCAGGCCTCATGCATAAGGATACAAAAATAAACCAGACAGCCCCAGTCTCTGCCCTCCCAAAGTTTACAGTCAACTAAGAGGAACAGATAATAAACAAGTATTAACACAAAGAATTTGTAGAATAGTAATAAGTACTAATAGAGGCAAGCACAGGAAGGTAGAAAAGCCTGTAAGAGAGCCTGATCTTGATGAGGGAGAAGTTCCCTGATGAAGCGACGTTTTTGAGCCCTAGGAAAGAACTCAGGACTGGAACATGCTAGACTCCTAGATCAGACGTAGAGGAAAGGGGTTTTTCTTCTCTCTTCCTCTCTCCCTCCTCACTCTCCCTACAGCACAAGCCAAATGGTGCATCAGTGGACTGCACCCTCCATCTACATGTGACCACAGGGTCAGGCTCCCATCTGGCTGCCTGCCCACACCCAGTACCACCCACTGTCCCCCCCTCACCCACAGAGAGAAGAGGAATGAGGGGCCTTAGGCTAGGCCAATGGATGCCTGCCTGGATGGAATCCAGTACCTAGAAGCCGCAGGACCTGGCTGGCAGAAGAGAGGGGTCAGATGTAACCACAGGCCTGCCCAGGGTGGGGCCTAGACTCAGCTGTGGGGTGAGGCAAACAGACGTGCTACAGTTTAGCACTGGCTGGGGCCACCACAAATGCAGTCAAAACCCCCTCTCCCATGCCCTTTCCCCCAGTAGAGCAGCTGCTGAAAATCATCCTTCACTGTTCTTAGAAAGATCAAAATCAGAGCACAAATGGCCATTTAGGGATGTCAGTGTACAAGGTGTGAACAAGTCGGTGGCATTCAAGTCAAGAACCAATTAAAAACATTAGTTGACCTCATTCCATGCAGCATTAAGGGCAGCATTACTTGAAGAGGTCCAAGTATCCACTTTGCCAGGGAATCTTTGAAACCATTTTTTTTTTTTTAGAGTATTGCTCCAAAATATGTGTACACAGCACTTGAGACAATTTGAACATCAAGGAATTGGGATATGCAAAGCTTAATTATTTAGGAATTATTAAGGGAGCATCAGTCTGAATTATATCAAGCAGAATTTAAAAGAAATGCAATCTGTGCTTTCTAAAACATTAACACAAAGTCTAGCTGCTAACTAGCCATTGCCACTAGAGGTCCCGCCTGCCCGACTTCAGTGAACAGATAAGACTCCTTTGTAACACGTGCCACTTAAGTGCTGGGAAATACTTATTCTCTTAAAAAGATTAACTGCAGTGATCTTTGGCACACCACGAATTTACTTAGCAAATTCTTAACACAAAAGAAACTTCAGCCGGTTATAGGCTAAATTGCTCTCAATTCCAAAGCAGCAATGCCCAAATTAGTATGCAAAGCAAAACATTCATTTCTATCCAGAGGCCTGATATCCAGGATGCAGATTAATGGTGGCTTATTTACCGGCTATATGCCGTAATTCTCTACAAAATACAATGTTGACTATATGCACTAATCCTAATAAGGTGCAAAAACATCCTTATACAAACTTCAAATTCCGTATACTCTGGGCTGATGTTTGCTGAAGCTCACCTAAAGTTTTCACCCAGATGCAGTTTGAAGCTAATTTGGCAACTCACTCAGCTTTCTAAGAGCTCCCAGGTGAAAAAGAAAAGGAGATTAAAAGGTGTACGGTTGCAAAATCAGGATCAGACTTTATAAACTTTTGCCTTTTTGTTTTCTATGTAGTCTAATATGATACACACTCTTTCCCAGAGAATATTGTAGATAGAGCCCACCCAACCCAGACTATAAAATTAATAAAAATAATAACCGCTTACAGATGTGTCATCCTTTACAGTTCTCAAAATGCTTTCCTGTAAGTTAGCTTGTTAAAACCCAACACAGTTTATTGCCATTAACCCTCACCACCTTCTCATCAAGGCCTTTTCTATTTCATTACAAAGCCAAGCACATTTTCACCTTGCCCAACTCTCATGCTCCATGAGGAGCTCCATGCTCCATGCCCTCCCCAAAAGTTCAACCTCTGCTCTGCCTTTGTGAGTATCTTCAGACATTCCTTCCAAGAAATTGTTCAGGTTTCCTAGATATGATCTGTCTTAGTGAACCCGTACTGGGGTATGTTAAACTCTCAGATTTTCATCCAAATGACTCAGTAGTTTAGTCTCAATAAATAATTGCAATTTGTGTTTGTGTTTTCCCTACCAAGGATGGATTTAAACCTCATAAGACAGGGGACTAAAGACTCTTTCACAACTGCATGGCATTTTTAGGAAAAGCACTCACTATGTCTCAGGTTTTCCTGAGCACCCGTTCTTTTTCTATCCATGACACTGGGAGCAATGGTTCTCAGCTCTAGCTGCACATGAAAATCATCTGGGGAGCTTTTAAAAAGCACAGATGCTTGGACTTCATCCCATACCAATTGAATCAAAATTCCTGTGAATAGGGCCTGGACATTAGTATTGTTGATAGCTGCCTGGTGAAATGTGCAGCCAGGGTTGAGATCCAGTGTCTATGTGCCTGCAAGTTGCTCCACTGGATCAAGATTTTTAAGAAAGACCTTTCACTGAAATCCAGGGGAATTTAAAATATATTAATAATAATGACTCTTTGCATTTTCCTGGAGATTTTAACATTTTATAGTACTCTCACAACTTATTTTCTATTTGCATAATTAATCAATGTTTATGAAATACGTATCATGGGCCGTACTAGGTGCTAGAACAAAAAAAGATGGAGAAGACGTGACCCTGGCACTTCAGAGACATACAGACTAGTAAATGAAGTCAAACAAACACACTTCCAGACAAGTTGCAGGTGCCATATACGGAGTACAATGGAAATCCAAGGAGGGAGACATCTGGTAAGCCTGGGAGATTTCAGAAAGGACTCATCCAGAGGTAAAGCCTTTGCTCAATCTTGAAAGATGAGTAGGGGCTCTCCAAGTAGAAGGTGGAGGGCTGAGAGAGGTTTCAGGAATTTAGACAGGGGTAGTTGTATAACCAAAGAAAACAAAGCTATGAAACATACTGATGTGTTTGGCTAATTAGGTAGAAGGAGAGGTGGGAGGGAGAAATGAGGCTACAGAGTTCACAGGGGACTTAAATTTTATATAAAGAATTTGGACTTTATCCTGGAGGCCACTGAGCCTCCAACATTTTTTATCACATACCCCTATCAATAAAAAATTTTAACACAACTTCCAACATATGTTTATTTATAATTTACCTAAATGTAATACTATGTTAATATACTACAAAATATATGCCAAAGATAGAAATTTTTAAAAGGACAAGATTAAATAACTATAAATGGGGGCTGGCCCAGTGGCATAGTAGTTAAGTTCTCACCCTCCACTTTGGTGGCCCAGGGTTCACGGGTTCAGATCCCGGGTGCAGACCTACACACTGCTCATCAAGCCATGCTGTGGCAGCATCCCACATACAAAACAAAGAAATATTGGCATAGATGTTAGCTCAGGAGCAATCTTCCTCAAGCAAAAAGGGGAAGCTTGGCAACAGGTGTTAGCTCAAGGCCAATCTTCCTCACCAAAACAAAAACAAAAAAAATTAACTATAAATGGAAGTTCTGATATTGTCCTCCTTCACTCCAATCAATCACCTTGCACATCCCTGGAGTACATGTACTCCACTTTAAGACCACGACAATAGACATGGAGAGTTGATGAAGTGACTTAATCTATATTTCACAGAACCTGTGAGGTAGGTAGGGCAAAAGTAAGAAAACTAAGCCCCAGAAATCTAGAGTGACTTGTCAAAGTCATGCAGCCAGTTATAGCATAAGGAGTACTGGAACCCACGCTATGACCCATGCCAATGTCCCTTCTACCGCCTCACATCACCACCCCTGAGCTATACTCCTCACCACAATTTCCTTGTCAAGAGGCTTTGGACAAGATACAGCTGTGTGTTCAATTATGTGATCCTTCCTTATTTTGCCAGAATATGAGAGAAATTCTGACAAGGCACCATAAAATATCCCTGGGATGAGATTGAGTTAGGACCACCGTATTGACATCTAGGAGGGGAGTCATTTCTCCAAAATGGATGAGGAATAGGATAGTCTTAGTTAACAGAGCTATCATGTACATGTAAGAGTGAATTATCAATTTTTAAAGAAGGCAGCATGGCAAAGTAGATGGAAAGAACACTGGCTTTGGAGTAAGGGGACCTGAGTTTGAATCCTAGTTCTGCCATTTAATATGCGTTGTATCAACTTGGGCAACTCGCTTAAGCTTATTCACCAGTGGAGTGGGGCTGGATAATTTCTACCCCATAAGACTGATGTGAATACCAAAGAAACTCTCAACATATGTTCTTTTTCCTCCCATTCTCAACAAATAGAATACCACAAATTGTACTAACCACTAAAATTGGACTGAAGAATAAATATGATTTCATCCTTCCTGTATCATGCAGAAGACATTACAGGAACTTCTATTAAATTATTATTGCAAATTAAAGAAATGATTGCTTCTTGTTGGAAAAAATGTTGATTGAACTAGTTTTTTCTATGCATGATAATAGTTCCCATTTATTGAAGGCCTACTAGGTAACTGGGATTTTATTGGCCAGTATACTGCGAATATTTCATTTTACTGTCAGAACAGCTGTAGGGCTGGGCCTGGCTTGCTCAGCAAAAGCCTCCAGGCCCATTGCAACCATGTGTCCTTCTGGCTCCCTCCTGGGCAGGCAGCCCAGCTACTGGGGTTTGTAACAATCTGGGCCTGGCCAGCCTAGATCCTCCCTTGTCCCATGAGTAGAACATCGTGTCTTATAGGGACACAGAGCCCCTTCATGTGAGCTACTGTTCCTGGGAACGCTGATCGAACAGCCCTTTGACAAGCATGCAGCCTCTGTTCCTCTGCCTACTCAAGCAAGCTTCTCTTGGGGGGTGGTTGCAGGTGCACACTTCCGTCCAGCCGGCCGCCACTGGACATGCTCCTGTAAGTAGGACCCAATAAACCTGTATGTTTCGTTCGCAGTGTCAGAGCCGTTTCTTCAATCTCTTGGCAAGATATCCTGCTGCCCTAGCCCAGCTGGGCTTGTGGCCTTACACACCATTTGCTTCCAAGTATAAATATCCTTATTTTATAAATGAAGTTAATCGGTGGAGTGCTCACAACTAGAATCCAGTCCTATTTGTCCAAAATCTTCTCCCTTAACTATTACATTAGGTTAAAGGGTATGAATCTAAAACCTCATTTATCAAACTCTTACACAGAACACTAGCTTCCTGAGATAAAGGTATTCCTTCCAGAGTCAAGACTATTTACCACAGCTGCATCTGAGAAGTTCAAAATAAAACATTAGTATTTTTAAACATTCTGTGAAGCCCCACAGGAAGCATATCAATTTCTTTTCGTCTAACCCCAATTTTTCAAATGTATTTGACCATGGAAACCTTTCTGGTTTCCAGGAGTACATATTAACATCACCCCAGAACAAATATTCAATAACCACTCATTTGGAAAATGCTTATCTAAAAAAACCATAAGACGACTTCCATTTGATATGTTATTTGGTATTAATAGAAAGCCAAAGACAGTTGAAATATTGTTTCCTAACCCTTTGGAAGATTTAGTAGGTACAGAACAGAGAAGATTATATGGCTCTTTTCTGTAGCAACAATTCCGTATAGATAAGCCTTTAGTCTCCACTGCTTGCTGCTCATCAAACTTGGTCGTTTTCACAAACATAGAATTTGTTTTGGAAAGACAAAACTAAAGGTATTGTGGTTCTGAGCATCCCGGAATTACACCATCCTATTCAGGCTAAGCTTTTTAGAACAGAAGGAATGACTGTACTGCATATCAAACAACTCAAGAGAGAAAACATCTCTTCTTACACAAGTGGCTATGACTAAAGAAAGCTTGCCTCTTATAAAGAATTCTCAGTGGTGGAGCTGCAGGGCTGATTGATGAGTGCTGCCTACCAGAGTAGAGAAATTGCAAAGAGAAGCTGCACACAAAACAGAAGGAGCGCACTATGCTAATCTACAATTCCCCATGGTTCCCAGCCAGGGTCTGGAGGCAGGAGGAGAAGGACATGACAATGGGAAGAAGGCAGAGAGAGTGTGGGAGGGAGGTGTAGCCAGTGAAAACTAGGAAGGCTGAGGTTGGTACATTTGTTCCACTATTGGACTGAGCTCTGTTGGGCAGCTGCTAAACAACACAATATAGATTTAGAGCTTGTTGAGATCAGATGCACAGGTGTATCCCTTCCCAGTGTATCTCAAATGCACAGAAGGTTTTGAGAAAGTATCATCGGGGACGCCAGTTTTTTCTGGGAAAAATGCCTCCTTATGCTTTCCTTAAAGAAATAGAATTTTGGTTTAGAATGTTGAGAAATCAATCAGAAAACAGATTAAGCTGGAGGGGGCAAATGAAGTGATGAAGGACAGTATTAATTGAGAAAGCAGCTATGAATGGCTTTTCCCTCTATTGCATACAAAAGCGTCTAGGAAATATTGGACACCATAATAAGCTGAGTTTGAGTCCTCTTTTTACCTAGAGGCAAAAATCATGGTTTTAACAGGATATGAATATAAATTTAAAAACAGAAATGCAGGATGTTCTAGCCCAGATTTTAAAGCGTTAACCTATTGTTGAAGTATAGAGAGTCACTACTTGATGAAGGCATATTATCCCTAAATATAATCCTAACAGAAAAACAAGAGAAAGGAGTCTCTGTGAAGTTACTGCTTTGTATTTACCCAGAACCTCAACTTTGGCTATTTTGCCTGTCAATTATTCTCGTCTGAAAAGGTCATTTTCTTTTATACTAAATTTCCAAGTCATAAAAAAATAATTTTTCCCCTTTGGCCAGTGACCAGAGGGCCTCAAGTTCCTCTGATTTTAAAGTTCTACCTTAGTTATGTTCAAAATATCCTGAATTTGAAAGATTGTTGGTTGGGCTCTATATTTAAAGCATAGCAGGAGATAAACTTTACAGAGCATTCATCAACAACTCAAGGCACCAGTGTTCATGATGGACAGAATCAGGTTGATTTCACTTCCCAGGGTAGGAGAGTAGCCTAACAACTCTCATTATCCTCGGGCTATTGCTCCTGGTGCCTTAAAAGCCATTCCTGAAATGCCATTTGCTGTCACCATCATTTTCTGCCAGAGGTGCCAGCATGGTAACTTCTGAGTTGTCCTACCAGTTTTTAAACAAAAAAAAAAGGTAAAAACCATAAATGCCCAAATGTATACAACATCATTTTTTACAATAGCTTTGTTGAGATATAATTCACATACCATTAAATTCACTCTTTTAAGGGGTACAATTCAGCGGCTTTTAGTGTATTCACAGAATTGTACAACCATCACTACTATCTAATCTTACAATATATTCGCCATCCCAGAAAGGAACCTTTACCCATTAACAGTCACTCCCCATTCCTCTCTCTCCCTATACCCTATACTGGATATTTCTTACAAATAGAATCATACAATATGTAGTCTTTTTTGTTGGTTTCTTTCACTAAGAATAATATTTTTAAGATTCATCCAGGTTGTAGCATATATAAGCACTTCACTCCTTTTTATTGCATGCTTTCATTTCATTATATGGATATACTACATTTTATTTATTCATTCATCAGTTGATGGACATTTGAGTTGTTTCCATCTTTTCACTATAGGAATAATGCTGCTGGAAATCTTCACATACAAATTTTTGTATAGACATATGTTTTCAATTCTCTTGGATATATACTTAGGAGTGAATTTGGGGGTCATATGTTAACTCTGAGTTTTTGGGGAACTGCCAAACTATTTTCCAAAGTGGCTATACCATTTTACAATCCCACCAGTATTGTATGAGAGTTAGAATTTCTCCACATCTTTCTCAACACTTGTTCTTGTCTGTCTTTCTTATTTTAGTCATCTTAGAAGGTGCAAAGTAGTATTTCATTATGGTTTTGATTTCTATTTCCCTAATGACTAGTAAATTTAGGCCTTTTTCATGTGTTTATTGGCCTTTTGTAAATCTTCTTTGGAGAAATATCTATTCAAATTCTCTGCTCATTTTTTAATTGAGCTATTTGTCTTTTTATTATTAAGTCATAGCAAGTTAATTATATATTCTGGATAGAAGTCTCTTACCAGATATATGATTTGAAAATATTTTCACCATTTCCATGGATTGTCTTTTCACTTTCTTGATGATGTCCTTTGAAGCACAAAAGTTTCAATAGTTTGTGCTTTTCTGAGAATTTGTCCATTTCATCTAGATCACCTTATCTGTTGTCCTACAATTGTTCATAGAATTCACTTATAATGTTTTTTTATATCTGCAAAGTCAGCATTCTCTTTCATTCCTAATTTAGTAATTTCAATTTTCTCTCTTTTCTTCTTGGAAAACCTAGGTAAATACTTGTCAATTTACTTGATCTCTTAAAAGAATGAACTCTTGATTTTATGTTTTATTTATTTATTTATTTATTTATTTATTTTTGCTGAGGAAGATTCACCCTGAGCTAACATCTGTTGTCAGTCTTCCTCCTTTTTTTGCTTAAGGAAGACTAGCCCTGCACTAACAACTGTGCCCATCTTCCTCTATTTTGTATTTGGGTCACTGCCACAGCATGACTGATGAGTGGTGTAGATCAGCACCCGGGATCTGAACCCACAAACCTGGGCTGCCTAAGTGGAATGTGTCAAATTTAACCACTACATCACAGTCTTGCCCCAAACTTTGATTTTTTTGATCTTCTCTACTGTTTTACTATTCTCCATATTACTTATTTCTACTCTAATATTTATTATTTCCTTTCTTCTTCTGGCTTTGAGTTTAGTTTGCTCTTCCTTTTCCAGTATCTTAAGGTGGAAGTGTAGGTTATTGATTTGATATCTTTCTTCTTTTTTGATATAGGCATTTATAGCTATGAATTTCCCTCAAATAGCTGTTTTAGCTATATCCCATAAGTTTTGGTATCATGTATCTTTATTTTCATTATCTCAAAGTACTTTCTAATTTCTCTTGTGAGTTTTTTCTTTAGTCCATTGGTTGTTTAGAAGTGTCCTATTTAATTTACCCATATTTTCAAATTTCTCAAAAATCTTTCTGTTATTGATCTTTTATTTTATTCCATATGGTCACAGAATATATTTTGTTTGATTTCTATCCTTTTTAATTTGTTAAGGGTTTTTTTAAGCCTGATATATGGTCTACCCTGGTTAATGTTCCATGTGCTCTTAGGAAGAATGTATATTCTGTTGTTGTTAAATGGAGTGTTCTATAGATGTTGTTAGGTTAAGTTGGTTTAAGTATTGTTCAAGTCTTCTATTTCCTTGTTGACCTTGCCAACTATTCTTTCCATTATTGAAAGTAAGGTATTGAAGTTTCCAACCATTATTGTTGAATCGTCCACTTCTCCCTTTAATTCTGTCATTTTTTGCTTTATGGATTTTAGGGCTCTGTTGTTAAGAACATACATATTTATATTTATTGTGTCTTCCTCATGAATTAACCTTTTCATCATTATAAAATGTCCTCCTTTGTCTCTAGTAACAATTTTTGTCCAAAAGTCTACTTTGTTTGATAGAAGTGTAGCCATTCCAAGTCTCTTCTGGGTAGTGCTTACATGGTATATCTTTTTCTGTCCTCTTACTTTCAACCTGTTTGTATCTTTGAATCTAAAGTGTGTCTCTTGTAGACAGCATAGAGTTGGATTGTGTTTTATAAAGCTATTCTGCCACTCAGATATATACCCAGAGACACTATGATTTTTTACAAGAAATCAGCTGTTAATCTTATTGAGGGTCCCTTGAATTTAATGATTCACTTTTCTCTTGCTCTTTTCAAGATTCTCTTTTTGTCTGTGTTTTTGGATAGTTTGACTATGGTGTGTCAAGGTGTGGATCTTTTGAGTTTGTCCCACTTGGATTTATTGAGCTTCTTGGATGTGCAGGTTAATGTTTTCCATCAAATTTGGTAAGTTTACAGCCATTATTTATTCAAATATTCTTTATGCCCCTTTCTGTCTCTCTTCTCCTTTTGGGACTCTCATTGTATGTATGTTGGTTCACTTAATAGCATTCCACAGGTCTCTGATATTCTGTTTGTTTTTCTTCATCCTTTTTTCTTTCTTTTTCTTGAGCTCATTATTTTTAATTGACCTATATTCAAATTTTCTTATTCTTTCTTCTGTTGAACCCCCTCACCGTTATATTCTCATTTCAGTTATTATATTTCTCAATTCCAGAATTTCTATTTTGTTCTTTTTAAATAATTTCTATCTGGTTATTGACATACTATATTCGGTTAAACATTGTTTTCATATTTTTCCTTAATTCTTTAGATATGGCCTCCTTTAGTTATTTAAATACATTTATAATAGGTGGCTTAAAGTCTTTGTCTAGTAAGTCCAACATCCAGGTACAGTTTCTATTGACTGCTTTCTTTTTCCTGTGTATGGATCATATTTTGCTGTTTATTTGCATGCATCCTAAGTTTTTGTTGAACTCTACACATTTAAATAAAATAATTTAGCAACTCTGGAAGTCAGATTACCCTCTATCTAGTTTGTTGTGATGCTCTTTGTTGTTTTGCTGCTTGTTTAGTGACTTTCCTGAACTAATTCTGTAAAGTCTGTATACTCTGTCAGTGCAGCCACAGATATCTACATTCAATTAGCTTAGCGGTCAGTTAATGATTTTACAGAGATTTTCTTAAATGCCTTGAACCAATAAGTCTTCTAACCATTGCTTAGGGGCTCTGGGTGGGTATGGGGTATGCCTTCAATGCTCTACCAGGCAGTTTACAACCCTGTCTTAGCCTTCACATCCTGCTTGCACAGAGCCTCAAGGTCAGCCAGAGGTGAGGTGAAAGAGTAGAGCCTTCTCAGGCTTTTCTTGGACATGAACACAGCCCTGAACATGTGCATGACCTTCTATATTACCAAGAATACACTGGAACTTTTCAAAGCCACCAATGGATATCTCAGTCTCTAGTTTTTCCTATAAAGTGTTTGGTCATCCTCTTCTGAGCCCTAACTAGTATCACTCTTCTGGCAGCTCCAGTGTTAAACAATTGCTGCTGATGATTGTTTCAACAAAGGCCCTGCGAATGTGAAATTTATTATAATAAATATAATAACAAATTTTGATGAAATGAGTTATTTCGATGTAAGGAGTCTGAGGAGATGATATAAGAGCTGGACATAACCGATGCATTTTAATTTGTCACACAGAGAAGGAGGGCAAGCACCAGGCAAAGAGGGCATCCCTAGAGTCCATAAAGTGTTGAGGCCCGGCAGTGCAGGGTGACTAATACTGAGGAAGAAATTGTGGCTGGAAAAGGAGCATGAGGTAAGACAGTGAGGGACTTTGGCTAAGAAAGACTAAAAAGGAAGGAAAAACCAGGGATTTTGTCTGCAGCATATTACATTTGAGATGTCTATTAGCTCTAAAGTTTCTGATGTCAATTGGAATATTTGAGTCAGTTCTTAAGAGAGAAGTCAGAACTGGGTATAAAAATTTGAGAATCATTGGCTTAGAGATGGGATTTGATGAGTTACCTAAGGAATGTTCACTACAGTGAACAAATTTGTCATTTATGGGAAAAAAAAATCAAGATTAAGTTAAATTTTAAGCATCTTTTTTAATAAAGATTCCCCCTGAGCTAACATCTGTTGCCAATCCTCCTCTTTTTTTTTCCTCTGCAAGGTTGTATAACCTAGTTGTAAGCCCTTGTAGTTCTTCTCTGTGAGCCACTGCCACGGCATGGTAACTGACAGATAGGTGGTGTGGTTCCACAACCGGGAAATGAACCCAGGCCACTGAAGCAGTGAGAGCACCAAACTTTGACCACTAACCATCAGAGCTGGCTCTAAGCATTATTTTTTATGTAGCCTGAGTAGAGACTTCTGTTTCTCCATTTATATACCCCAATTTCACCATCAGTATTTTCTGCTGCTTCATTATGTACTAGTTCCATTTGTTACTATTAACAGTAATAGCCACTAAGTGCCTCCTCAAGGCAAGTGGTGGACAAAGAATTGTTTAAGAAATGTCCCCTTTCTGTTCTAATGCAGAAAGCTTATCAGCTGTGGAGTTCTACATTATGCCATTCTGCTATAGTTCATTATTCTTAACAAAGAAAGTGTCAGTTGCACATAATGGAATTGTATTTTGCATGTTATAGATCACTTCAGTTTGGAAAATTGTTAAGCAGTCACTTTTTTGTCTCCTTGTCCCATCTGGATTTTAAATATTAAATTTTTTGGAATAAGCTCAGCATTTGCATTAGCAAATAATGTACTTTGCCTTCCTACTCATTGAACTATGGAAATTAGTCTGCACTATTATTCAATAATCTGTTTCAAAATAATGTCTCAGTTTGAGTGAGGGAGTGAGGGGAATAATTTCCCCCCATGTCATGGAGGCTATTTAGTGAATTGATTAAGAAACAAAAGGAGCCAGCCTTGATTCTGAATTCCTTTCCAAAAGTCCTGAAAACCTTCTTACAGAAGAAAATTTTCTTCTGACACCATTAGACATCATAAGATTTAGCAGATGGATTGCATGACCTCAAAATAAAACTAACTATACCGATTCCACATCATGCCCCTAATGCAATGTTTCTTTGGGTTGGTGGTGTACAAGAACAAGACAAAATTGGCCTATGTGGAACAAAATAGAAAGGAGAGACAGAGAGTGGCTTAGAAGAAGTTACTGGAATTTCCTAAAGTCAAATACACAAAAAACACTTGGAGTTATTATGTATGTTCAAAAGTAAATAGAAGCCTTTTTGTGTAGAAGGGAATAGAGAGGGAAAGAGAAATAGAGTCCCATAAGGAAAAAATATTTATATTATTAAAACCTGTATCATCTACTTTAATGAGCAGAGAAATAAATGTCAGTGAAAAAAATGATGCTTCTTTAGACACTGGAAGGTTACTCTCTGGTAATGGGTGAAAAATAGTAACACAGAGGACTGAGTATTGGTGCATTTAATCTTGAAATTATGTTGCAGGACTTTCCCTGAAGTTGGGGGCTGCATGCAGCCTCAGCACTGCAGTGGTGGTTCTCTGCTTTAATTAGAGTGCTGATGCTTCCTTTTGTCCTGTCCTGAGGGAAGAATGGGAGAAATAGGGAAAGTCTCGGCCTAGGTGCATCATCTAAGTCTGGGGCCCACCATGCCCAACTCTCCACTTGCTTTCATGTTTGTGGCTTACTTGCAGCCCAGTGGGAAGTGAACGAGAAGGCAAAGTATAAACCTATATTTAATAAATGCAGAAATAAATAACTTTTGGGGGACTTCTCTGGGTGTCCCTCAGAGGTATTTAGAGCCAAAAAGAGAAGGAGAAGGGAGGCATTAGAAGAGAATAAATGGCCTGGTAAAGTAGAGAAGACGAACAGTGAGAAATGGCTATTGTTTAAGGAACTAAATGATAACTCTATCAGGGATGCTGAAACAAAGTCCTACTTTTCTCCCATTGTCAAAGGTAGGTGGGAGATTGTTTTTTCTTCAAATATTGAGTAGTGGCTGGGAACAGTGCGATGAAGTGATCAGCAACCATTTTGTCAGTTATCCAAGAGGTGGTTTCAACAAATTCACTCTGCATCTACAGTGTGCCTACTCTATTCGGGTGGGAAGTATGTTTTTTGCATTTGTGTGTGAATTGCAGAACAAAAATCATTGGAAACTAAACCTTTAAGAATTGTTGGGTTTATTGACTAAAATTGTTTTATAACAGGCAAACCAAAGCCTCCCTTCACACATCAGTATATCATCTTTTGGTACCGAAGCTCCTCTGAGATGGTGAGGAACAGAACTCTCAAGGAATCAACTATTATGCATAATAAGAACCACCATGTTTTTCTAGGAATTTCTAAGAAAATTTTATTTTTACCCAAAAGTCTACAAATAAATCAGAACTTCAGTGTGTATGCAACATTCATGTTAAGATCTCAAGAGAGAGTCTTATTGATTTGATTCCTTTTCTTATGCACTGACATTGTTACACTTAACTTTCTGATGAAGGAATTAGAATCAGTGGACAGGAAGCAGGGATTTACATTGTCATAGGAAAGCCTGCAATGAGTCCCAGTTATGGACCAGGGATCAAAAAACCCTCACTAAAAGCCGTATTGATTCCATTATATTCAGAGTACTAGAGGAATGAAAGGTTAAAGTTATTAAAAAAAAAAAAGGACAAGATGTATATATTTTAAAGTTGTACAAAGATGTCTCTCAGGGTATGATACGATTAAATATTAACATCATAAAATAAAATTACAGAAAACTCTAAATAATGAAAACTATAGTTCTCAAGCAGAGATGCCACTTGAGGGTAAATACATGAGCACCAACCAATTGCAGAGTAATTCTGAATGTGCAAAAGGAAAGAACTAACTGAATCTTTGCTTCCTTGTTGATGTCTTGAAGCAATAAAAATTGCAAGAGCAAAAAGCCCTCACTTTTGCTTGAGGTTATAGGCAGAAAATATTTTTGTTCTGCAGATGTTTTTCCTCTAAGATCCATTCTGAAAGGCATAGAAATTTGGTTCAGACTGAGAAATTTATTAAAATCTAGGACTTTAAGCTCACTGAAAAGAAGGTTCTATACTAAATGTAAAAAAAAAATCCCTTCAAATTCTTCCTTATAGTTACCATCTTTATAGATGGAAATACTCTTCATTTACAATCAACATTGAATTTCCTCAAATTAATTTCCTCTGTGAACACTTTCATTAAATAGATTCAACCAAAGCAAACCAAAGCCGGCAATGGATCACAGCAGGGGGTCATCTAGGAACCCTTTTCATTCACCCACAATCTCCCTGCATTTTGTGTCAGAAGTGTAGAAGATGGAGGTGTGGTACAGTGAGAATCGAGTGATATTCCTTAGTTGCAGTCATGCATCGCTTAACAACAGGGAAATGTTCTGAGAAATGCATCATTAGATGATTTCGTCATCATGCGAACATCATAGAGAGAACTTACACAAGCCTTGATGGTATAGCCTACTACACACCTAAGCTATATGGTACTAATCTTATGGGACCACCCTTGCATATGCAGTCTGCGTTGACCGAAATGTCATTGTGCAGCACATGAATATAATGAAAAGGCCCCTAAACTATCAAGTATTTGCTTTAAAACCTCATTAGAATACTGCAATAATTGGCAGACTCTACAGAAAGCACACTGAGCTACTTCAAGGAGTGGTATAACATAACTACTAAGATGAATCCCAGGTGGGAAAACAGTGGCAAAAGCAAAGAGGAAAATCATGGAATGCATGCAAGAGAGCTGAGGTGATTCTTTTGACCCAATATTGTAGAAAGAACACTGCAGTAACTTTGCAATTCCATTAGCCTATGAGTTTATTGAGGGCAGGAACCATATTATCTCAGCTTTTAGGGTGCATGATGGCATATGGTATAAGCTCTGACATGTGGTCAGTTCTCCCTAAATGTTTAAGTAAATGGAAAGCATGAAGGGAGAGAAGAAGAAAGGAAAGAAGGAAGGAAGAAAGGAGAGAAAAAGGAAATTTGAAAAAGAAAGAAGAAAGGGAGAAAAGAATGGATAGCAGAGGAAGGAAGAAATAAGACCTTTTAACACTTTTAACAAGACCTAGTAATTATTTTTTGTCTCCCTGGAATAGCCAAGTAAATTATATATATGTACTGAATCTTGTTTGAAAATTGAAGTTTATATCGACTTGCTGCCATCCACAGCTTCTACCAGTGGATGAAATTACTCTCTAACTCTTGGGAAATTTCATTTACTTAGCACTTAGTAAAGCAGCAGATTTTCAGGTATAAGGTATGCATTGAGATCAATACTTTGAAGATGCACTTCTAAGGAGAGTTCATTGCAAGTCAGCCAACTCTTTCTGGCTGCAAGCAGTTGGTGAGGTAAGTGGACCAGGACTTGCTAAGTATTCCGTGTGCTTAGTAACACTCGTGGCTTTTGGGAGTAGATACATCTCCACTCTCACCCTCAAACAACAGCCCCAACAGCCAGCAGAGTTTTATCCAGATCTAGAAGCACAGCCTTTGAAACACATCTGAAAGTGCTTTCTTCAAACAATCTGAGTGAACAGTGTGGTTTTTATTCCTCTGTGCTTCAAAACTTGTAGGGAAGCTAAAACAGAGTAGGCAGTCACAGGCATGCTGTGTCTCACTGTTTCCTGGCATGCATCATACTACAACTTTCACTCATCTGTCAAACACTTGGGCCGAGTTAGTGTGTACATTTAAAAATTATTGTAAGGAAGTCATGGACCACTGAGCATCAAATAGGAAGAAACAGACTTAGTATAAGCAAAAGTTTAGTTAGAGGCAAAGCAGATGCTATGAAATCTCTCTCCCTATCCCTGAGAGTCTTCTGAAAATAGAACCCATCCAGTAATGTGGAGTGCTTTGGATAGTTTCGATAGGTTTACTTGAAGACAAGGGATCAGAGATTACAGAACTGAATTTGAATCAGGCTCTTCTATAGATTAGCCACGTTACCTTGAAAGACTTCCATGGCTCCCCAACATTTAGTCCCCTCATCTGTGAAATGGTAATAATAAAGAAATATAATCTTAAATTCACTCATTTAACAAATATTTGCTGTGTACATATTTGGAGAGCATCTCACTATATAAACTCCACAAAAATGAGGACTTAGTTTTGATCACCATATATCTTTAGTGCCTAGAACAGTTGAGAGGCCTCAAAAAATATTGTTGAATGGTATTGTATGATATTAGTATATATGGTAGGTCATCCAGCTCCTACATTTAGCTGCTTAATCTCAAGGAAAGCTACTCCACCTCTCTGTACCCCAGTTTTCTCATCTATAAAATGGGAGGGTGGCAATAGAGTGTGCTTCATTGAGTTGTGGAAGGATTAAATAAGATACCATATATGAACTACTTAGAACAGTATCTGGTACTGTGCTCAAAAATGCTAGTTGCTTTTCAAAGAATAATAACCCATTATTATTACTATTATTAGCCAGCTACTGGACTAGGCACTAGGGATATAAAAAAGAATAAGATGTGGCTCCTATCCTCAATGAGTTTGCTTACAGGAGGATCCAACTAGTAAGCAAGACTGTCAATTATAATACAGATATAATATCAGTGCAGCAGGTGACTGTGGAAGTAAAAGCAGGAACTTCACAGTGCAATTTGTGGACTCAGTGAGTACTCCCTAGAGGAACTGGCATATGTGTCCTAAAGTCAGTTTGTAAAACTAAATCCTTCCCTCCTAATGGAAAAAACAGCTGTATGTGGCCATCAGGAATCACTGTCCACTAGAATTTCCAGGTGAATCACAGGACATATGTACCAATGTGGTTCCCCTTCTCTTCCTGGATTTCACCTCCTGTGATTCTTACATTATGGTATCAGGTAAGGTGTAGGAGACCTCCTTGGTAGGATGCCTTCATTCCTCTATAGACCAAGCTCTAACACAGGCTTTCAAACTGTGTTCCAGTGAGCCTTGGGGTTCTACAGCCTTCCCATGGGCACAACCCCTTCTGAGTCACAGGAAAACTGGACTAAGAAAGGACCTCCAGCACCTCCACCCTTCATTTACCATAAATATAGGAATTTCTGTATGATTTATTTGGAAAAGGGCACTCCACCACGAAAGTTAATAATAATTTTTAAAAGTTTAAAATCCACTGCCTGTGGGATTCTTCTAAGAAGCATCTTCCCAGGGAGAATAAGATTCCCTGCTCCCAGGAAAGGCAAATACTTGGCGAAAGGAGATTTTGAAAAGCTTCTAAACAAGTTTTCTCCCTGGCATATTTCCCAGCCTACCATGGAGAATCAAGCAAGATGTTTCTTTTTAATGAAATATCGTAGGAAACATGGTCCAGTGAATAAAACAGCAAATTTAGTGAATGGTGAAATATTACAAATCCTCTTGAAGTATTGATTCATGATTTTTTACCTGGTTTCAAAGTGGATCACATGTTCTGAAGAGTAAACATAAGTTCACATAAAAAACTTGTAGTTGCAGTTTCATCTATATTAAGAAAAAATATGGATGAATCCATTGAGTCTACTCCATTTGTAATCATTTTGCATGTCCAGGCTATTTTGTATGTCTTTGAAGATTTAGAGAATCATTAGGTGATGAAGGGTACCAGGAGTTTCTACTCTCATCTCTCTACAACAAGCAAAGTATGGCATCAAATCTGAAATACTCCAAAAGCCTGTCAAATTTAAATGCTTATATCATAAACATAGAAATATATCCTTAAACAGGATTAACAAAAACCATTTAACAAAAATACTTCTATTACATTTTAATTTCATTTACTAATACTTAGATTAGCACTGTTATCCTTCAGATTATTCTAATATACAAGATATACAAGGAAAGAGAAACAACACATGTTGAATGTACACTATTTACTAGACATTTTACATATAGCTGACCCTTTAGTGTGTAGTCGTTGATGAATTGATGAATAAATCTTTACCACAACCCAGCTCTTTTTTATAGTTGAGGAAACAAGTTCAGGGAGATTTCCCAATGTTCCAGGTCTAATAAGAGCCGGGAATGAAGCTCAGTTTGTCTGCTGAGATGCCTGTATTCTATCCAATGCATCAAAGTAATTGGTACTATTATTACTGTATTATCCATCTGTTATGAGTTGAATTGTGTCCTCTCAAAATTCCTATGTTGAGATCCTAACACCTAGTACCTCAGAATGTGACTTTATTTGGAGATAGCATCTTTAGATGTAATCAAGTTAAAATGAGGTAATTGGGATGGGTCCTACTCTAATATAAAAAGGGGAAATTTGGGGACAGACACTTACAGAGGGAGAATACCGTGTGAAGATGAAGGCAGAGATCCGGGTAATACTTCTACTAACCAAGGTATGAATGCCAAAGATTGCCAGCAAACCACCAAAAGCTAGGCAAGAGGCATGGAACAGATTTTATCTCACAGCTCCCAGAAGGAGCCAACCTTGCCAACTCAGTTTCATCTTGGACTTCTAGCCTCCAGAGCTGTGAGACAACACATTTCTGTTGTTTAAGCCATGCAGCTTGTGGTACTTAGTTAAGGTGGTACCAGCAAACTAATACACCATCACTTTCAGAAAACTAGGTGTTGAGTCAGTGGACTTTCCTCAATTCCTGATGTTTCCCGTTGTTGAAGTGGAAAGTCTAGACTATGGTCACTCTTTAGAGGTGTCCCTGTTTTTTACTCTCCTCTGGAACTTGCTGTTCTATACACTCACAATTGCATAGTTTTAGAAATATAGCCAACTATTTCACCAATCATTTCCACCCAGTCATCACCCTTTGAAAGAGACCCTGTGAAAATAGAAGTTAAAGTTGCCCTGGTCATTAAACAACTACAAACTAAAAAAGAAAAGTAAAACTTCTCCAAAATGCCAAAACGTTCTTTTTTTGATGAAATCTAGATAGTTTTGAAAGACAGGCAATTGAACAGTAGGTGTTGGGGTCCAGGAGGTACAGTGTGTTTGCGTCCCTTTGTAAATCAGTTCAGATCTAGCTTAAGAATTAAGGATTTCTGATTGTTTGTGAGAGATAAGTAGGTTAAATTATTTTTATTAAGAATCACGGTTTCTGTTTAGTAAGAGTAGGTTCTGTACAGAGCACACAAATGATAACATCCTACCTGGATCATAGGCACTCTCTCCTTACGGACTTAAATGGGTCTGTGTGTGCTCAATTCATTGCATTGGTTATTGGAAGTCATTGATGGTAGACTCTATTAGAGAACAAGCATTAACACAGATGAAATCTTTCTAGAATAAAACCATACAATTCTATTTTTTTAATTTGGTACAAAATTTTCCTTTATAAAGATCCAAATGCACCAAAATAAATTCTAAGTGAACAGAAAAGTTAAACGTAAAAACAAAAACATTTTTTGAAGTGGGGGAGAGGGGCCAGTGCCAAGGATTTTCCTGATCTAGAAAGAAGAAAAATATTTTCTCAGAAAATAGAAAAAAAGAAAAGATCAATAGGGGCTGGCCCCGTGGCCGAGCGGTTAAGTTCGCGCGCTCTGCTGCAGGCGGCCCAGTGTTTCGTTGGTTCGAATCCTGGGCGCGGACATGACACTGCTCATCAAACCACGCTGAGGCAGCATCCCACATGCCACAACTAGAAGGACCCACAACAAAGAATATACAACTATGTACTACTGGGGGGCTTTGGGGAGAAAAAGGAAAAAATAAAATCTTTAAAAAAAAAAAAAAAGATCAATAAATTTGACTACTTGAAAAATGTAAAACTTCTGTGCCTCAAATAAAAATTAAAAGGCAAACAACAAAGTGTGGGGAAGTATTTGCAAAATAAGTCAGTGGGTGTTGATCCTACTAAAAGAAGAGTTCTTATAAATCAATAAGAAAAATATAAATGCTCCAACAGAAAAAATAGACAAAAGACACGAACAAGCTAATTCACAAAAGAAGAAATACAAATGCCCCATACCATATGAAAAATACACAAATAATTAAGAAAATAAAAATTTTAATGGCTAATTGACCAAAACACAGTGTTGGTACAATGTGCTAAAATAGTCCCTTTCATATACTACTGAAGGGAGTGGAAAATCAGTACTATCTTCTGCAAAGAAAGGTTCATACTTGTCTCAAGAGCTTTAAAATGTGCATACCCTTTGGTCCAAGAACATATTACAGAAGATAATTAGAAATGCTACAAATATTGGTGTACAAGGGTATTTATCATAGGACTCTTTGTAACTCAGGAAAAATGAAAACGATCTAAACTTAGGAGGATGGTTAAATAAATTGCAATACGTATATCAAATATACTCTGCTTCTATGCATTCTCTTGCTGCTACTGACCAGCTTTCTCATGCACTACTCAATGTTTTCTGTTACTGACAACTTCTGCTTGCACCTACTCTCACCTGGCCTCCTTCTACTCTACTTCGGACTCATGTCTGATCATCTTCTCAGTTTCTGTCCCTACAACTGAATGTCTGATTCTCTCTCTACCTCCAGATGCAAACTCCCAAGGGAGAGAATCTCACTCATCTAGCCAATTTACCACCTTCTCTGTGAAGAGGTTGGGGAGCAGCAGGGAGGAGCAGTGGTGGTAGCATCTAGCCAAGAACACAGCTGCCTGGTCAGGAAAGAGTCCTTTACAAGAGATGGGTAACATTGTAGGTGCCATCTTGGTCTGTGTAGCGTTGTTCCACTGCCTGTGTATATTCACATCAAAATAATATCACACTGAACTCAAACAGCTGCTCTGCTTGTTTCCTTTCTTCATTTTACTTAGAAAAGCAGAGACCAGGATTTGTTTAATTTGGCAACCCCAGCACCTATTATGGTGCCTGACACTCAGTAAGTGTTTGTTGAATGATTCAGTTGTCACAAGAATTAGTGGAAATAATGAGCATCAAGCACCTAGTGTGATGTCTGGCATGAGGTTGCTGCTCAACAAATGCTCATTCTCTCCCTCGTTCCATTCTCATTCTCCCAAATCCCATTCCTCCTTTGTTCTTGCAGGATTTGCTTCCCTAAGTGGTCCCCAGACAAGAGCTACTCACTAAGCTCAGAGCTGCAAGACATTTATGTTATCATGAGATTCATTAACTGGGATAAATAACTCTTCATCCTGAGTGCTGATGCTAAGTTAAAAACAAAGCACAAGCCTCCCAAATTTGTCATCTTACCTTTTGCATCTGGTTTTTTTCACTCTCTTCATGTGTCTGGGGGCTGAGCAGACATAGAAAGAGATGCTAAATCACTGAGCACCAGACAGTGATGTGCTGTTTCCTTTCCTTTAGCTGAGACTGAGCGAAATTTTAGGTTTGCAGGAACACTGGCTCTCTGGAGCATAGCATGGGAGGTAGGCCCTGACATTTGTAAGGGTAATATGGGGTTGAGCCCTTGGGATCCTGCCTGCCTGAGTTCAAAGACCCATTCTTGCCACTTGTTAGCTGTGTGATATTGAGAAAGTTGCTTAACCTCTCTATACATCAGTTTCTCCATCTATAAAATGGTAATCGTAATAGTTGTATCTTAAGGTTGTTGTAGGGTTAAGTAAATTAGCATTTGACAGTATCTGGTGTATAAGGACATACAAATATTCACTATTAAGGACCTGATATGTACTAAGCACTTTCACAAACACGCTCTCTTAACCTTTGTAACAACACTGAGAAATGGATGATGGTGTCTCATCGTGTGATGAAGAAACTAAACTGAAGGTCAAAGAGGTTAAGAGCTTCTCTGCTATTCTAGCTGAGTGAGTTTCACCAAGGACCATGTTCAACGACCATGGACTGATAAGGCTTTGCTGGCAATTGATGGCCTATGTTATCAATACTTTGGTAAATATTTTGAGTATCACCCCTACTGGCCCTTGTCAATTTTTCATGCCCAATGTCATACTATAATACCATTCTGAAAAGAAAACACTGTTCCTGACCTGTTTGGTAAGTGCCCAAACAAGTTTGAGCTCTTTCAGACTGTTTCTGTGTAACCGGCATTCATACTCTGCAGCAGTTTGAAATGAAATCATCCCTTTCTCCATGAAGTGTGTTGGATAGATTGCTGCCTCCCGCCACCTCCTTTTATTGCCTCTCCTTAAATGTGGCTGTCAGAATGTGGAGCAGTTCTGCACAGATGTAGAGGACTGCTTGGCAGTAAGTTGATTTAATTGTGATGTTCTTTTGGATCAACCCACTGAGGTATTTGTCTATTCTGCTGTGACATCATCGTGACTTATCTTAGCTGATTGTCTACTCTGAACCTTGGATTGCTCCCTGTGGCTCAATGGCTCAGAAGTGAATCATTCTTTTTTCCTGTATATTATGACTATAACTTTTTGTTACTTCCTGAATAATGCAAGAGTCATGCACAGGGCTTTCCTCTGAGAGGAGATCAGAATACTTAGCAAACACACATCAATAATTGTCCAGCCATGACTTATCCAGGATGTGATGGTAGAGGGGGTAAGTAGGAAGGCAGGAAAGATGAGACCTAAGACATGGTGAGAGAGCTCCAGAGCTTTCCTTCACCCTCAGCACAGTATTGTTCAGTGTGTGCCAGACAGACTGAAGTTGCATCAAGATGTCGTGTTGAGAGCTAGATGGGGAGATAGGAAAGCTGGATTTTGGTTCTGCCAGTTCATCACCGTGTGTTTCTGGCAAGTTACTTAACTTCCCTGGGCTTCAGTTTTTTTCATTGAAAAAATTAATTCACTCATCTATTCATCCATATATATTTTTTCAGTATATTTTTGAGTACTGTGTTAGTTTGCAAGGGCTGCCATAACAAAGTACCAGAAACTGGGTGACTTAAACAGCAGAAAGTTCTTGTCTCACAGTTCTGGAGGCTAGAAGTCAAAATCAAGGTGTTGGCAAGGTAGGTTCCTTCTGAGGGCTATGAGGGAAGGTTCTGCTCCAGGCCTCTCTCCTGCCTTGTAGATGGCCATCTTCTCACTGTGTCTCTTCACGTCGTCTTGTCTCTATGCTTGTCTCTTTCTCTTCACATGGCGTTCTTTTGTAAGGAGATCAGTCTTATTGGATTAGAGGCCCACCCTACTCCAGCTCATCTGAACTTAACCAATTACATCTGCAGTGACTCTATTTCCAAATAAGGTCACATTCTGAAGTACTAAGGGTTAGGACTTCAACAGATGAATTTGGGGTGAGGAGGGGGACACAACTCAACCCATTACAAGTCTCTACTATGTTCTGAGCACTATTATGATCCTGAGGATACAGCAATGAACAAAGAAGACAAAAATGCCTGCCCTCGTTGAGCTTACATTCTTGTAGGAAAAGATAGACAAAAAAAATAAGTAAGTAAAATATGTAATATGTTAAAGGGTGATAAACTGCTTTAGAGAAAAGTAAAGCAGAAAGGGCTGGGGGGCAGGGAGGCAAGGAATCCTGGTGCAGGGAAATCATTTTTAAATAGGGTAGGTCTAGGAAAACCTCAATGAGAAGGTTCATTTGAGTAGTCATGAAGGAAGTGAGGGAGCAGCCCATGCAGACACCTGGAGGAGGGGTGTAGGTTGGGGGTGGGCATCTTCCAGGTAGAGGGAACAGCAAATGCAAAGATCTGGAGGTAGAGGTGTGCTTGGAGTGTTCAATGAAGAGCAGGGAGGCCAGTGTAGCTGAAGTAGGTCAATAAGGGGGATAGTGGTAGGAAAAAGGGTCAGAGAAATAAAGGTAGGGGTGGGAATAAGGATGGAGGGTAGAATATCAAGGCCCCTGTAGACCACAATAAAGACTTTCTTTGGCTTTTACTCAGAAAAAACTGGGGAGACACTGGAGGATATGAATAGAGAAATGATTGCTAAGGATTTAGATGTGACCTATAATCAAAAGGGAGCAATGAGGGATGAACCCATGGATTTTGGCCCAAGCAACTGGCAGGATGGATATTCCCTTAACTGAGATGAGGAAGAAGAGCATGTTTGGGGTGGAAAGTAGGAGTTTGTTTTTGAATATATTAAGTTTGACAGGCCCACTAGACAACCAAGTGGCCTGGAGATAAAGAAGGAGGAAGTGTCAGCATTTTGATGGTCTGTACAACATCACTAAGGGAGTGAGAGTAGATCGAGCAGAGAAGCAGGCCCAGGGCTGCACCTTGGGCCATCCAATATTTAGAGGTCAAGGGTATGAGGAGGAATTGCAAAGGAGACAGAGAAGGAGAATTCAGAGATGTAGGAGGAAAAACCAAGAGAGTATGGTCCCGAGAATCAAAGAGGAGAGCCACAGGTCAGAGGAGGGAACTGGATTTAGCGAGAGGGAGGTCATTGGTCATCTTGACACGTCAGTAGAGGGCAGAATGAACACTTAATTGGAATGAGTTAATGAGAGAATTGGGGACCACAAGTACAGACTTGAAGAGTTTTGCTGTAAAGGGAGACAAAAAATCGTTTGGACCAAAATCAGATATTTCATACTCAAATGCCTTGAAGGGTCAGGCAGATGATACAAATGAGTTAAGTGGTATATTATGATAGGATATGGTGCAGAAAGTGGAGAAATAAAGAGGAAATGTCCTGCCTAAAGGGGTTCTAATAAAAATAGAAACAAATTATAATAAGTGTCAAATAAAACATATCTCGAGGCCACCAGTTTGCAGTGCCTGAACTAAATGGTCTCCAAGGGACGTTCCAGTCTAAAGTTCTAGGAATCTAAGCCATGAGGAAAAATTAAGTCCAGGTCATGTAATGTTGAGCCCCTGAGCTATAAATAGTCTTGCTTCTTTCTGAACTGGAGCTAAGCATTTGTCATGATTCTCCCAGGATTTGTGATAGAATCCCTTTTGTTCTTAATCAGCTTATAAAAGCTGGAAACCAGAGTTGCAAAATGGAGACTTCTCAGCACCAATGTCCATCCATTGAATAGACAAATATTTATTATGCAACCCCTCTATATACCAGATGCTGTGTTATTTACTGTAACATCTGAGACAATCCCTGCCTTCAAAGAGTTTATGGATTAATGGGGGAGACAGACAGGTAAACAGACATGTGGTGTGGTAAGTGCTCTAGCACAGAGAGGCAGAGCGTGGGCAATGGAGGATGCACCTCGCCCAGGCTGGGCAAGCAGGAGTAGCAGCAGGAAGGCTTAACGAAAAAGTAAAATGATGCCTGGGCTGAGCGTTGAAGGATTGATTGGAGTTAGGGAGCACAGAAAGAGGGGAGGGTGACAAACATGACTACAGTGCTATGCAGTTAGTTCTCTGGTGGCGTGTGCTCAGGCTGCTATGGCAAGCTGCAGGGATCGCTATGCTTGGAGTAGTGAAGAAGAGACACTCTGGAGCCTGACTGCCTTGGTTCATAATCTCAGCTCTGCCACCTACCTTGAATAAATTTCGTAACCTGTCTGCCTTTAAGTTTCTCTATCTCTAAAATGGCGATTATAATAGTACCTACTGTGAAGAGCTCTAGTGAGAATTAAATATATTTAATAAAGCATCTAGAAGTGTACTTGGTACCAAGTAAGTGCCATGTGTTTGCTGTTATTATCAGGGAAATCTTTCAGGAGTAGGTAACACATAAAAGGAGAACGGTTTTCCGGGCAGAGAACTGGTGGAAGAAAGTTAAAGGCAGAGACAGTCCCAGAAGCAGAAGCACCAAGTCAAGGCACCCCTTGAGGTGCCTCAAGGGTTCAAGTGAGGAGAGACCAGAGTTGAGGCTAGAGAGGTGGACAAGGTCAGGATCATGTGCTTCTTTCTTCCTTTGCTCGTAAGAAATGACTTAGGTGGGAAGAACTTGAGGGTTAGCTCTGACAAACCGTAGGGAGAAAGTTTGTGGCAGTGGGTAGGAGGTAAAGGAGTTGCTTTTCCAGGGCAATAACCAGAACCAACCGTAGAACAGACTTGTGATCTTATCTGCTTCACACACACATGACTGTAGGAAGCATTATGGAGAGTTCTCATTTGGCATGAATCCAATGGCTCATTGACCCAGGATGAGCTGCTATCTTCTGTCTAAAAGACCACAATCCCTGATTATAGTCCAGGGTAGTGCATTAATTTCCTACAGCAAAAGCAATCCAACTCATGCCCCTGCTCCTCCTAAGGAACCACTCACTGTGTTTTTACTCAGAAAATATTTGGGCAAAGATTTGTGCTCATAATCTCAATATGTAGATTAGTTTCTTGGGGCAGCACAGTTTACATTACAGCCAGTACATCCAAACCTCCTCAGGCTGTGTAGTGCTTTCTTTACGTCCCTGAAGACTCTGGAATCATCTCAGTTTCATCATCTTGACTCTTTGGTTCTACAAATAATACAATGACAGCTGTTCCTCGCAGAGGCTTAAATCCATTTTTTAACCCCAGAATGAAACAGTAAACAGTTTTATAGTAAGTAGTCCAAGGGAACTTTGGCTAGAGTCTTGTTATTAAAACAAAGTTCATCAGTAAGATATCACAGTTAAAAGAAAATCTACTGCAGAATTTTTATCTCCAGATGGTGGTGATGAGGGTGCCGTTGAAATCCCGTAGCCCTTCCTCAGTTCTCCATATGTTGACACAGAGCTCGTGCAGACATCTCCATAAATGTTACCTCTGTGTTTTACGACTTCTGCCAGCATTCTGCCTTACCCTTTTCTGTGATTTTCAGATTTGGCTACTTCAAGGACTAGAATGCTTCTTTATTTCATATCTCTGGATCATACATTGGCACTGCTCCACTGGAGATTATTGGATCTATGGTAAACAAAACCACACTGAAGTCGGAAATATTGAACAAATTGGCTATAGAATGTTTCTCTTTTGTCAATGAAGACATTTGGAATGGTTTTGGCTTCATTGATGGTTGATTCTATTCTGCTGTTTGATCATCACATTAAAACTAATTTTAAGTGCACTATTTATGACAAGTTTCTACAAATTTATTAAAATCCACTGGATCCTTTCCTTTGCTGATTTACACATTGCTCTATAAGTCTGGTAATTTGCAGTGATGCTATTTCTGATGATTTCGTCTCCTCTATCTCATAATTAAACTTAGTTTTCCATTTTTCTGAACTTTCAATATGTTCTCTATGTTTCCCAGTGAAGCTAATTCTTTTTCTTCTTTTAGGATCCTGATGATTAAACGTATTTCAGGTGCCAACAAGCTATATCACTGGCTCCTTTGTAATTCTGTCCCATTTCTTCCTTTTATTTATTTGTTTTACATATCATTATCAATAAGAGAAAACATTTATTGAGTGTTCATTCTGTGGTGATGATGTCATGCTAAGTAAAATGAAGATATAAGGAATGGGAAAAGTCACTATATATACACGACTTACATGTTTGTGTGTCAGGTTCTCTTCCTTTGTTTTGTTAGTCTCTCTTGTCTTATTTAAAGCCAAACTGTAATTCCTTTTAGCCTCCCTGCTTTTGAATTCTAAATGCTTTTTTCTTTGTGGTTTTGCTGATAGAATCTTGTTCAAAAAGCACAGATAGCCAGAGAGCCTGTCAGGAAAAGAGTTAAAAACCTCTACCTTCCCAGCTAACTGTGGCCCACAGGCTGCTAATTAGCTTGATGGATCAGCACCTGGTCTGGTTATGAATGCTCAGAAGCCCATTGGCTGCTGGCAGCTGATTCCCGACTCCCTGAGGTTTGGAGATGTATCAACCTGAGCAGAGAGAGCTGGCACTTGCTTAAAGGGTAGCTGTAGCCAATTATTCATGCGCTCCTTTGGACTTGACTTGGCTAAAGGAAGAACCAGGCTTTTAGACACATTTGAGGCAGCCTTTTCTTGCACAATAGGTTGCATCTACCCGCACATTTTTCCTTTTTGGTGTCATTACAGTACAATGACTAACATTGGTACAATCCTACAATTATCTAAGAGATAACTGAGTTATGCTACATTTTTTTCTTATGTGCTTGTTCTTCCTCACCTTTTCTAATTTTTATTCCCTAGGAATGTTTTTAAAGTCAATTTGTCTTATTCTTCTGGTTTCAGTGGGGTTTTAAAATATACATATATGTGTAATGTTTGGTTTATGTGACACCAAAACTCTAGATAGTCTGCTCAAGTTTCATTGACCAGAAAGGTGTCAAATACTGGGCATGGATTTGTATCTCTGCTTTGCCATTTAGTAGCTGTGTGACCCCAGCCAAGTTTTTTAGCCTGTCTGAGCCTCAGACACCTCATCTATAAACTGCAGAGATTAATTCCTACATCAAAGAGTCATTGAAAAGGTTATACAAAACCATATTAGCTTCCTTCCTTTAGTAGTTACTACTCATATTGATCAGCCCTCAATATTTGAATGTCCACTGTGTTCAGAGCCTGGAAGTGCAGCTTGTGAAAAAAATATAAACTAAACGGAATATACATAGTTGCTGTTATACCCCCCAAAATGCATGGCCTGAACAAAAAGTGAGATTACTCAGAGGAAACAAAGAATAACATTATAACCCAGCATCAGCTCTATATCCATCTTCCTGTGCATGCATCCACACATGCTGTCTATTTTCATTTGTGCCAACAAAGATGCGAATCTCAATTACTCTTTAAGACAC
Source organism: Equus quagga (assembly GCF_021613505.1). Classification (NCBI taxonomy): domain Eukaryota; kingdom Metazoa; phylum Chordata; class Mammalia; order Perissodactyla; family Equidae; genus Equus; species Equus quagga. The sequence continues at coordinate 22,819,233 of NC_060285.1, forward strand.
TACCCCGTTAATCTGATCATACACAAAAGCATTAGTTAGTTACTTAGTCCTTACTGAAGATTTCATGAAGATGGGAAGGTAGGGGTGTTTACAGCGTAAACCCAACACAAACAATTAGTTTAAATCCCCATTCAATATTTCTGTTCTCTAAAGGCCATATTGTCACTAGTGTTCTCTTCTTCCACAAAGCTTTTGCCCTCAGTGACTCCACCTTCTTTATCGTCTTCCTCCTGGGAATCATACAAATGCCTCTCCTCGTTGTAAGTGTAGAAGTTAAGCAACCCTGTTGAGTTACCTGAGTGTGCCCATGGGGGAGTCTCACCTTCTCCTCAGGATGCTTGTCGAAATATTTCTTCAAAACAAATACAGTGCTAGGGTAATGCAGGTAAATAAAATTTTTTCCATCTCTTTATGCACACACCATCTTATTTAATTCTCACACTATCCCTGTGAAGTAGGTATTATTGTACCAGTTTACAGATAAGGAAACTAAAACTCAGAGAAGCTAAGGAACTTCCCCCGTATATAGGCCCTACCTTGTATGTTTGTTATGAGGATTAAATAAGATGACATATTGTTAAGTGCTCACCCCAGTACAAGTCACACAGAAGGTAATGGTGGCATCCACTAACAGGACAATAACAGCAAAAGACGCAATAGTAGTGACAAATGAAAATGTGGGGCCTGGCCAGAGGGAGGGAAGTCAATCTCCCCTTCCCACAGGTTCATCACCCCAACCTATGGCAAAGTGACCCCCACAAAGGGATAAGTCTCTCTAGGCCAGGATGTTCTTGGTATTTGGGTTGCGTGTGAGTGAGAGGTTCCTGTGAAGTCATTCACTATGTTGCCCACCAAACACCATAAGCTGCAGCTCAGGACAGGGATGACTATTGCCTTGCTTACCCCAAGATGCCACAGGGTGGTGACCCTCCATGCCAAGACCCACCACCACCACTAGGGAAGGGAGGAGGGTAAGCGCTGAACAAAAGCCAGCCCCTCCCTACCTGGTCAATGCTACCTGATTGCTACCCCAGGCAAACGGCAGCAGTGGTTACGGGGTGAGCCAGTAGGGCAGCAGGGGTAGCCCAGGGCAGGGCCTGGGCAGCAGGAGGTAGGGAGCAGACAGCCAAAAACTCATCCCAGGAAGGCAGGACCACATGTGAGCTGAGGTTCTCAGCCCCAGCACGTGCTCCATAGTCCCATCAGACTTCACTTACAAAACACAGATTCTAAGCTAAAATGATTTATAATTACAAGACTAAACTACAGAGCATTAAACACCAAGCATGAGCCCTTCTGAGAAGCAGACCCTGTGGGCTGGTACTAGTCACATGCCCCTGAAGCCAGTCCTGATCAACCGTGAATATGCAAGTGCTTCAAAAACTTTTAATGCTATATAAATGTAAAGCATTATTGCTGTCATCACCATTATGCAATAATATTAGGACCTAGCAACTCTGTTGGGCATTTACTTAGTAGCCCCAGATTTGTAAGAGCAAAGGAGATCTCTGATACATTTCCCCCCCTCCAAGGGAGGAAAAATGTTCTCAGTTCCTTCAACTATCATGACTTCTGAGTGATAGGATGAAACTAGAGTTTTCAGGGAGCATCTTCGTCCTTCCCACGAATCTGCCTTGTAATAGATATGCCAAGGCAGAGATTCCAACTCCTCCTTAGATCAGAATTGTGAGCCCTCCCTTCTAAGCAGGAAAAAGGAACTCCCACCCCAGAGATTCCCATAGCATCCGCTCCCCTCCACTCACCTCCCCAGGCCTCCAGGAACATGGGGTTCCCTGTCACACAACTTCCATTAACTCAGAACCTAAAAATCTGGGATGTCCCAGTGCCTTGGGTCACTCCTCCGTCCTGCAAGTACTGGGCTGCAGCCCCACCCCCTCACACCTTGTGCATGGATTTGATTTCACACATTTCAATATAGCAGATCTGCAAGAGCATTTTTTATATTTATAAGAACATCCAGTGATTCAGAATAAAACAATTAAACAACTTCTTGATCTATATCATAATTGGAAAAAGCAGCTGAGAGAAAGAAGAGAAAATGCAAATTAGAACATTCTCACCCTCCATACCCACTAGGGACCCATTTAGGGCAAAGTAGCAATTTACTAAATGATAGCCTAATGGCCTGAAAGAGTTAATGTGGCTTCCCACATTATTTCTTCCCAGAGAGTCATTTCTGCCCTAGGGGTACGCTGGCTCATCCTATCCCAGGTCTTTACAGAGTGTATACACCTAGCAGACTCAATGGATTTTCCCGACACTGCTCTATAGACGCCCGCATCATCCTCAACAGACAGGGAATGGGCTAAATGTTCTTGAGGAGCATCCCACCCCACCCCACCCCCACCTCACCAGGAACTCCAAGGAGCCCAGCTCCTTTTTTCCTGGGGTCTTTCCTTGTGAGCCAGTGAAGATGAAAGCAGCACTTACCCTCAAGTGTCAGGCTGGGCATTGCTCTGCAAGGCAGGGAATGTTTTAGAACAAAGCTGTTATCAATCACTGTTCTGACAAAGCCCCACTTCATAGCAGCTAGCCCAATGCAGTAGCTGCAGTGTCACGGGAAAATACATGAGGTCTGGAGTGAGGAATTCTGAATTCCAGTAATGGTTCTGCTACTGACTAGCTGTGCACCCTTGAGCAAGACAATGAACCTCTCAGGGACTCGGTTTCCTCATCTTAAAAATAAGAAGAATGTTATTAATAGCAGAAACCTCTGGGTTGTTGTTTTGAGGATTAATTGAGATAGCATGTGAATATATTTTGTCAACTAGAAAATATCTTACCACTGCTCATTATTTATGGAGACAGCATGGCATAATGAAGAAATCATAGAGCTCAGAGCCATACATCCTGGATTTAATTCTAGGGCTGTTTGATCTTGGAAAAATTACTTAACCTCTCAGTGCCTCCACAATTTCTTCATCTGGAAAGTAGATGGTACTAAAGTAATAACAGCAACCCTCCAGGGTTGTTGAGGTAATGCATATAAAGGCCTGGTACATAGTAGCTACACAAGAAATATGTTTCTTCCCTTTCCACCTCTTTCCCATTCCCAGAAACATCTTCCACAGGTATGCACTTCTCTTTGTCTCCTGGACCTCAGAGTTGGATTCCTGTCCCATGCGGATCGGGCAAACTCTGCTCCATCCTTATGCTGAGTTCTCTGGCTCCTCTGCTCTGTAACAAAAGTAGAGGGACTGGGTGTTGAGCAGGAAAAAACAGTAAATGTCGACCACAGCTTCCTATCCTAAGATTCACTTATTCCAACCCAAAATTATTTTTAATATTTATTATGTAATTCTTTACGCCTTTGTCACCCTAGTATACTTCAATACCCTTAATGTGCATTGCTGGACACTTAGCTTAATGATATACATAATCACCATCAAATAATAGGCTGTCTTGTCCTCCACAAAATCCTGTGGATTAAAAAAACCCTTTTTTATGAGTTTACTATAAAGTTACTGTCCCTCCTGAGGCTCTTCTTCACTTACACAGCTGATAAGCAAACTAGAAGGTGCTCTGGGAGTGAGCTTTATTATTTATTTCAGTTGATAAGTTGGAGTAGTCTCTTGATTCCGAAGGCTTATGAATTAATACTGGGGTGAACTTAATTCTCTGGTTGAATAATTATTATGTCCAGGTACTGTGCTAGATTTTTATATGGGTGCATGCATTTAATCCTTAAACAACGTCCTTAGGGAACAATTATCCCTATTTTACAGATGCAGAACCTGAGGTGCAGCAAGGTAGCAACTTGCTCAGGGTCTATAACTGCTAAATGATAGGGCCAGAATGCAACCCAGGTCTGAGCCCACAACCTCTCTCTATACTTTATACAACTTCCTCAAGGTTTCCAAGTCGAGTCTCCACTATGCTGTAAACCATATTTTTCTGAACAAAAAATCACATCTCTTCGTCTGACTCATTTAAAGAGGGCTGTCCTGGGAAGTCTGGAATGTATAGCCACTTAGTGAAACAGACACTCAGTCAGGTTACTGGAGCATTCTCCTCTCATGGCTAACCTTGAAAGTTGCTGTGAGTGTTGAGCACAGCTGGTCTGTTGGTTAAAAGTGTTAGAAGAATGAGGTACTTAACACCTGTGCTGTGTGGCTGCAACCGATTCTCAGAGGCTGCTTGTAAGCAAAAGCTGTAAGCGAATGTCTTAGCTATGGCTCAGTGGAGCTGTATGTGGCTCAGGCCTTGAATGTAGTTAGCATCCAAAAGTCCCTAGGTCTTAATTCAGAAGACTGGAGCAGAACATTCCTGGCAGATGGGCCTCAGTGTTTACATCCATTCCCCCTGGATTCCAAGCCTGCTTGCCTTCAGGAAAAAGTGTAAGTTCCTTCTGCTCTGGGTTGTGTTAGCTTGGTAGTCAGATCTGTAAATGAGCCCATAGTTAATAGGCAGTCTATGAGTTGTTTTAAATTTGCTATCCAAATAAAGGATTTTTTCCACAGCAAAGTATGATCATGCAATAAAATTAATAAAATCTGTGATCATTGAAAGTTGGTCTATGCCTTATGTGGCTCATTAATGACAAGTGAGCCCTGAGTAGAAGGGAGAACTGTGCTGCTTCTACGGTGGACAGATACACCTCCAATGGCCACACATGCCTGTCCACCACTCAGAGCCTTTCTCAGTGCCTCCTTCTTGTAGAACTCCTTGATTCTGTTGCTTTCCCCATTACACAGACTCTCTCTCTCTAATTCATGTCCCATGCCCTCTATCTACTCAAACCAACTTTTAAAAAAAAATTCAAAGCCTTGCTTTCTACATATTAGAAGGTAAAAATCCACAATACCATGATTATAAATCCATATTCATATGTCTCTACAATAGCTTAATTCTGAAATATCTTGGTTTTTTTGGTGGGGAAGATTTGCCCTTACTGAACATCTGTTGCCAATCTTCCTCTTTTTTCGCTTGAGGAAGATTAGCCCTGAGCTAACATCTGTGCCAGTCTTTCTCTACTTTGTTTGTGGGTCACCACCTCAATGTGGCTGACGAGTAGTGCAGGTCCATACCTGGTATCTGACCCCGTGAACCAGTTCACCAAAGCAGAGTGTGCCGAACTTAACCACTATGCAATGAGGCCAGCCCCTAAAATATCTTTCTGTTAGAAACCTGTTCACATGGTTGAAAAAATTTATTTGGGAGTGGGGTTTCTCAAAACTTAGCCATTGGGCCATGTACCATCCCACAGTGTAAAATGGAAACTGGGAGTGCTGTCCAGAGTTCTGACCTCAAACTTTCTCTTTCATAATTCTACATGTGGTTCTGGTTGATGATAGTCCATTCCCAGGCCTTCCAACTACCAGGAACCAGCTGAAAGCAAATCCGTATTTCTTGCTTTTACCTCTCTCCTGATTTATATTCCATCTGCTTTCTGCATGTATCTATTTGGAGAGCAACTAAAATTCAACATGTCTCAAGCTTTCTTTCACTTGTTCAGTAAATGTTTACCTAATGCCTATTTGGGGTAAGGAGTGGAACATAAATAATCGCATAAGCAAAGTACCTCATGCAGTCTTATGAGGAGATCCATAACTAAACAAGTAATTATTTTAAAACGATAAATGTTACATTAGAAGAAACAAAATTACTGTGAGAGCAAAAGAATTTTATCCAGACCAGTACAGGGCAAGGAATGTATTAAAATTTTCCTGGGTAACTTATATGTGAGCTGAAATCCATAATGATAAACTGAAGTTACCCAGAGGAAAAGTTCCAAAAGGTTAGCGTCCATCTCTAATCTACCTTCCTATCCATGAGCACCCAGCTCAACCTTTTACATCACAGGCATTCAATAAATCTTGGTATAATGAGTAGAAGTATTTATTTTTTTTTAAAGATTGGCACCTGGGCTAACAACTGTTGCCAATCTTCCTTTTTTTTTAAAGATTGGCACCTGGGCTAACAGCTGTTGCCAATCTTTTTTTTTTTTTCTGCTTTATTTCCCAAACCCCTCCGGTACATAGTTGTGTATCTTAGTTGCAGGTCCTTCTAGTTGTGGGATATGGGACGCCGTCTTAACATGGCCTGATGAGCAGTGCCATGTCCGCACCCAGGAGCTGAACCCTGGGCCGCCACAGCGGAGTGCGCGAACTTAACGACTGGCCACGGAGCCGGTCCCGAGTAGAAGTATTTCTATATCACTGCCTTTAAAAAAATCACTAATATGGTATAAAGGATCATGGGACAGCTCTCTCTGGTAAATATACACACAATTTAAAACATGTACATTTGTAAGATTGACTCTAAGTTATCAGAGCTTTAATATAAAGTCTAAAGGTTCTTGCTCTCTCCTACTTCCTCAGCACATTTTAATCCTACTTATATCTGAGACTACCTCCCTGAACTTTGTTTACTGATCTGAGATATTTCTGATTTTAAGTTTTGTAAGCTTGGTGTTATAATTCTGAAGGACAGAGACAGCTTCTGTTTAAGTAGATTTGTGCCATGCCTGCATTTTAATGATATTTTAAAGTATTTCTTCTTTGCTTAAAAGTGCTCAAAATAAACTAAAATCTATAAAATACGATAATGTAGCATACTAAGATAAGCTAACATTGAGACCAGAAAGATCTCTTACTTTAATGTTCTTAAATATAAGAGTATTTCTTCCTCTAAGAATCTCAAAGCAGTTAAGTATATAATTCTAGTTGGCTTAAGGCCAACAGTCAGAGATGAATGTGTATTACATCATAGAATTCCGTGGTTGATCCATGAAAACTGATCTTCTCAGTTTCAGATGATAAATCTATATAGGTCTGCTGAGAAAGGAGTGCCTGCGTTTTTGTGCGTTGTCTTCCTAACCCAGGAACTGTCCTCATACTAGCTTTGCATGATTCCCCTACACAGCTCCAGATGGAATAATCAACCTTGTTGGCACTTTTCCCTTGTTTTCCTGGAAATTTTACTCAAACATTAAATCCCTTCCTGGTTGGTGTTACTAACATTGAAGGTAATAGGTATCTATCCCTATTCTATTTCAGAACTCTTAGACATTTTTATCAGAGTGCATATCTCGATGCTGTGAATGTGAGAGGTGTTCAATAAATGTTTTTTAAAAAATACTTTAGCTAGCATTTTTGGAGTGCTTATTATGTGCCAGATACTACAGTTAATGCTTTACAAAGTTAAGGTTCAGTCAGAGAAGCAGAACCAGTAGGAGATATATACTAGAGATTTATTGCAAAGACTTGGCCTACATGACTGTGGGGTCTGGCTAGGCAAGTCTGAAATCTATTGGCCAGGCCATCAGGAAGAGCAGCCTGGAACTCTTAGGCAGGGACTAAAACTGCCGTTCACAGATAGGGTTTCTTTTTCTTCAGGGAAACCTCAGTTCTGCTCTTAAGGCTTCAATTGATTGAATCAAATGATCTAGGATAATCTCCCTTAGTTAAAGCCAACTGATTATAGACCTTAACCACAAGTACAAGATACCTTCACAGCAACACTGAGATTAGTGTTTGATTAAGTAACTGGGAACTATAACTTAGCCAAACTGGCACATCAAAAAGACCATCACACATGGGTAAGCTTGTTTCCTCCTAAACACAGCTCTGTGAAGTAGTTTCCATTATTATCATATTCATTTTACAAACTGGAAAAGTGAGACTTGATAAAGTTAAGTAACTTACTCAAGATCACAAAACTATTAAATGGAAGAGCCATTACTTAAACCTACAGGTCTGTTTCCAAAGTTGGGAGCCTAACTATTGCATAATACTACCTCCAAACAAATGAATAAATTATTGTAATTCTAGTCCTCTAAATCTGTACAAAGGGATTCATATCAGTGCTTTACATATCTCTTTGAAATACCGCCACCATCTTTACACTTTGTAAGACTAGCATACTCCACATGGTCTTCTGGGTAATTTTTTTTAATACAAACTGGAGAATCCCAAATGTTAGTCCTTTCTGGTATAAAATTGCTATTCTTAAATAATAGCAATTTATGTCAGAGTGGGTTGCATTCTTGATGGCTTGTAATGGAATGAATGCTTTACATTTCATTTGGGATACAGAGGTTTGGAAATGAGTACTATGAAAGTTTTTTCTAAATTGCCTCATTTTTAAAGGAACAATATATTATTTAATATAACCAGTCTTAAAAATAAGATGTAGACATCCTCCAAGTCAAAGAACACAAGAATGTATATTATGCATACTTTAAATAATATAAATTGGAATTTGACTGATTTTTTTAGCAAAAAATAAAATAAGTGAAGGAAAAAATAATTCTGACATTGAATATCCTGGGGCACCATAGTATCATGGTAAGTGTCTGAACAAGTGGCAAGAATTCATGGTTTTGCTTCTCTGATTAGGGTAGATCCTTGGACAAGTGACTTAACTATTCTAGGCATCAATTTCCTTTACTCCAATATGAGAGGGTTTCAGAAGATGATCTCTTATATCCTTTATGCCATTCTAGAGCATAAAAATATCTAAAATTTCAACTATAAGTCAAGGCTATTTTAGTGCCAAAGAGTAAAATGTCATTCCTTTGTGAATTATTTAATGTTTTTACCCCAACCAGTAGGAGATTACACTGATAAGATCTTTATGGGTTTTGTTTGTTTGTTTGTTTTGCAGGGGAAGATTTGCCCTAAACTAACATTTGCTGTCAATCTTCCTCCTTTTTCTTCCTTCCTCCACCCCAAACCCCAGTACGTAGTTGTGTCTAGTTGTAAATTCTTCTATGTGAGCCACTGCCACAACATGGCTACTGACAGACCAGTGGTGTAGTTCCACACCTGGAAACCAAACCCAGGCTGCTGAAGGAGAGTGCACTGAACTTTAACTGCTAGGCTGTCAGGGCTGGATCAAGACCTTTTTTTTTTTTTTTTTTTTTGGTGAGGAAGATTGTCCATGAGCTAACATCTATGCCAGTCTTCCTCTATTTTGTATATGGGACACTACCACAGCATGGCTTGATGAGCGGTCTATATGTCCACGCCCAGGATCCGAACCTGCAACCCTGGGCCACTAAGGCGGAGCACGTGAACTTAACCACTATGCCACCAGGCCAGCCCCAAGACCTTTGTGTTTTAATATGCATAACCGGAGGTTATCACCAAATTTCATTAGTGCCATGCTGAAGTTAATTTCGAGGACTATAGTATTTAAGGTGTGAGCTGATTATGCTGAATGGAGCATTGGTAACAGCCACCATGGACAGCGACTACCCCTCCCAGCTCCCTCAGGAAGTTTTCAATAGCAAAGTACAAATGCTGACAGAGAATTAGATTTCCATCATTCTCTAGAGATGGTGCAGGCACAAAATGGCCTATAGACCCTTATTGACTCCAGAGTGCAGAGGACTCAACACCATACAAATGTGATAGTATGACTCCTTTCTAAAGAGTCTGCAGTTCATTGAACAAATGACATCTCTTTGAGAGGGCCCAATATTGTTGCCAGAGAACAATATCCAGAAGAGAATGATGCCCTGGGAATTGTCATTCTTCAGGCAACTGCATGACTCGGAAACCAAGAAAACAGCTATTCCACCTCAAGTCACAGGTGTTTAGACTGCAGAGTGAGAATTAGAACTAAATGGCCCAGGGCTGGACCGGTGGCGTAGCAGTTAAGCTCACACGTTCTGCTTCTCAGCGGCCCGGGGTTCACTGGTTTGGATCCCGGGTGCGGACATGGCACCACCTGGCAAAAGCCATGCTGTGGTAGGCATCCCACATATAAAGTAGAGGAAGATGGGCATGGATGTTAGCTCAGGGCCAGTCTTCCTCAGCAAAAAGAGGAGGATTGGCAGAAGTTAGCTCAGGGCTAATCTTCCTCAAAAAATAACTAAATGGCCTGATTTCCAAACCCATTGAAAGTTTGCTGATCTCAAAAAACAGAGATAAGCAAGCATGGCCCAGTCAAGAAGGCAGGTCATGTCCAATCTGTTTCTCTTTCTATATGTGTGAGACATAAAATCAAAAAGCTTCATGAACTCCTTATGTAAATAAGAAATAGTTCCCCTGTGGTTAAATGCTCATACTCTGGAGCCTGACAGGCCTGAGTTTACGTCCTGCCCGCCCCCCTTGCTAGGAGGGTGGCTTCAGGGTATGCTATTAACCTGAATTTCACTAAAGCAGACAATGACATGAGGACGGACAAAACAGTGGCTATTTAGGGTTTCTTGTTTAAGAAAGTGAATGTTGTCCCATAACTTCTAGCTGCAGGTCTCTCTAAGCCTTTTTTTAATCTGTAAAGTGAGGATAACAAAACCTTACCTCATAGAGTTATGAGAATTAAATGACATAATTCACAGATGCCTGGCAAAGCATAAGGGTTCAGTAAACCTTCCCTATTATTTAAAAAATGGATTCACATTTCTATTTTAGTGCCTGCAGTTTTGCTGTTGATCAAAATCTTTGTTTTCTTCAGTTTGAAGGCAATAAATGTATATTTTTAAAGTTTAAAAAGTGAATGTACCCTGAACAATGGGTTGATTATTAGTTCCATTTGGGTTCATCATCAGGTTATACATTTCCTTAAATACTTTTACTTAAAGTACCTTCATTCCAACCTATTTTTCACAGACTTTGGGTGCTGTTACCTTGTTCTCAGACATTCGTTACCCTCTATGGGAATCGGTGGTTCTCATCCCAGACTAAGCGGGCAACTTGCACTTTTGGATGGAACGTTGAAACACCAAAGAACTAAAGTGTGTAGGTTTCCAGATATGTTCATTCAAATGGTATGAAGCAATGCGTAAGCCGCACATTATTTTTATTTATCTATGGCAAGGAAAAACCATCGGGATTAAAACAAAAAGTGGGAGAAAAGCCTGGTCATTTAAGACCAGATGTACTTCATTTAACTGGCATAATTTTGAAGAGAAACCTTTGCCAAAGTAAATTTCTAAAACTGTCGGTAGTATTACAACGGTAACTTTCGGGGAGAGTAGGGGCGAGGGTGAGGGGGTATTTGAACAGTGTCAAAATCTTAACCGTGACCCTCCAAGTCTATTGGGGGCCAATCATTCCCCTCTGAGAACAGCTGGAACGCTAGTGGCTCGAGGTGGTGCCACCAGTCCACGCAAGTTGAGGACTGCTGCGGCTTCTCCTGGGTCGTGAACTTGAAGCAGCTTGGTTAGTGGGAGGAAACTCAAGGTGGTCTCCAGGGTAGAGCAGGACCTGCCTTCTCCCCGTCTTCCTCCTCCTCCTCGCTCCAGTGGCAGCGACGGCAGTGACGGTGGCGGTGGCGGCTGCTGCTACCGCTGCTGCCGCTGCCGAGCTGGTCACCTGGGCGCCTACGGAGCTGCCTGGCTGTTGCCGCGGCGGCCTCTCGGAGTGCGAGGAGGGGGCGGCGAGGAGCGAGATATCCATAGTAACACAGGATGCGCCGGGCGCCGAGCGGGAGCGAGTGCGGGAGGAGGAAGCCCCCGCGCGCCGGCAGCCCGCGGTGCTAGGCGCCCTGCAGCCCCCGCGCGCCGGGCCCGGGCCCGCGTCGCTCTCGCAGTTACGGTCCGACTGAGCGGTAAGCCCTCCCCGGCAACTAAGCCGACACCTCCCACCGGCCCCGGCCGCCCACCCGGGGAGCAGCCGCAGAACAATGGAGAGCGCCGCCAGCAGCCCTGGAGACGGCGCTCGGGGGAGGACGCGCCGCCGCCGCCGCCGCCCGGGCTGGCGCGCGCCGCGTGGGGCCGGGCGCGGGCGAGGGCTAATGGTTATTTTCTCTTCCTGCTGCTACCGCTGCTGCCGCTCCTCGCCGCCCCCTCCTCGCACTCCGAGAGGCCGCCGCGGCAA